>NC_140352.1:25620304-25637804 GCF_963514085.1 Chelon labrosus
TCTCGTTTACAGTGCAACCACGGCGGATTTCACATGTTCACTACATATTACACAAACATATTTAACAGTTTGATATCTGAATATTCCGTTTTGATTAACGTTAACGATAGGCTACTGCTCCGCTTTCTGCTCAAGACTCGGCATTGTTGTCATAGCAACATGGAGCGTCTCTAGCCAATTTAAACTGCACAAGCTACAAAATAACTTATTAAGCGGCATTTAGCTGTAGCGATATGCCTATTAGGTAACCGTATACACTGCTATGTGTACGACTTCTACATTTGGTTACAACAAAGACAAAAGTGCTTAAAATAGTAGAAAACCACAATGTTTACTACGTGTGATGCTCGTGGTAGCCATCTTGGAAACTGAACTCGGGGTCCTCTGAGCCTCGACGAGTTGACGACTTGTATATACGACCTCGGGGGCGTTCTATTTGCAACTTCGGGTTCGTAACTCGGGAAAACGACTCGGAAAACGAGTTCGGTGGACAAATAGAACGCACCAGTCCCATAGAGAGCCGAAGTCCCGCCCCCCTACTTCCGGGTTATGGGACCTATCTTTCGAAAAAATATGAACGGCAGTCTATGGAGAGATAATAATTATTTTCTGGTCCCGATCGAATTGTGGCATGAATTTCACATATGATGTGTGTGAATTTAAAAGATAATTTTTCACGTCAAGAGATAAATTATTTGACGTAAATAAGCTGAACAACATTAGGTTTTGTATGAGATCGCTTAGTGAACTACATCTCTCTAGAGATCCCTAGAGAACTATGGCTGTCTCCTTGTTGAGCTTTACCGTCTTCTTCCAGGACGAAGGCAGAAGCATCAAACGAGGTGAAAATCATTATAAATCGGGTCATGTCGAGAGCTGTAGTTACACGAAGGGAGTTTTGGTCGGTTCTGTACGCGCCAGCATGCGGGATTTGTAGTTCGTTTAATTACGTATTT
The DNA here is from genome assembly GCF_963514085.1 of Chelon labrosus. Lineage (NCBI taxonomy): Eukaryota > Metazoa > Chordata > Actinopteri > Mugiliformes > Mugilidae > Chelon > Chelon labrosus. The sequence goes on from NC_140352.1 coordinate 25,621,261, forward strand.
TCCATAGCGTTTTACTTAACTATCTTGCGACAAACTGTGACATTCTTGACATGTAAAATTATTTTTTATTCTGAAAAACAACATATGTATAATCCAAGGCACAAGTCGATCGGGACCAGAAAATAATTTATCTTTCGCCATAGACTGCCGTTCATATTTTTTCGAAAGATAGGTCCCATAACCCGGAAGTAGAGGGGGCGGGACTTCGGCTCTCTATTGCAATCTGTCAAAATGACGGACGGCCTTCAGATTTTTCCGTCATATTTAAAAAAAAAAACGGTCAATGATGGAAAATATTCGGTTAACGCGACCCCTGATATACACTATATTACCAAAAGTATTCGCTCACCCATTCAAATGATCAGAATCAGGTGTTCTAATCACTTGGCCTGGCCCCAGGTGTATAAATTCAAGCACTCAGGCATGCAGACTGTGAAACAAGACATTTGTGAAAGAATGGGCCGCTCTCAGGAGCTCAGTGAATTCCAGCGTGGAACTGTCATAGGATGCCACTTGTGCAACAAATCCAGTCGTGAAATTTCCTCGCTCCTAAATATTCCACAGTCAACTGTCAGCTCTATTATAACAAAATGGAAGCGTTTGGGAAAAACAGCAACTCAGCCACGAAGTGGTAGGCCACGTAAAGTGACGGAGAGGGGTCAGCGGATGCTGAAGCGCATAGTGCAAAGAGGTCGCCGACTTTCTGCACAGTCAATTGCTACAGAGCTACAAACTTCATGTGACCTTCAGATTAGCCCAAGTACAGTACGCAGAGAGCTTCATGGAATGGGTTTCCATGGCCGAGCAGCTGCAGCCAAGCCACACATCACCAAGTGCAATGCAAGGCGTCGGATGCAATGGTGTAAAGCACGCCGCCACTGGCCTCTAGAGCAGTGGAGACGCGTTCTCTGGAGTGATGAATCACGCTTTTCCATCTGGCAATCTGATGGACGAGTCTGGGTTTGGAGGTTGCCAGGAGAACGGTACATTTCAGATTGCATTGTGCCAACTGTGAAATTTGGTGGAGGAGGAATTATGGTATGGGGTTGTTTTTCAGGAGCTGGGCTTGGCCCCTTAGTTCCAGTGAAAGGAACATTGAATGCTTCAGGATACCAAAACATTTTGGACAATTCCATGCTCCCAACCTTGTGGGAACAGTTTGGAGCGGGCCCCTTCCTCTTCCAACATGACTGTGCACCAGTGCACAAAGCAAGGTCCATAAAGACGTGGATGACAGAGTCTGGTGTGGATGAACTTGACTGGCCTGCACAGAGTCCTGACCTGAACCCGATAGAACACCTTTGGGATGAATTAGAGCGGAGACTGAGAGCCAGGCCTTCTCGACCAACATCAGTGTGTGACCTCACCAATGCGCTTTTGGAAGAATGGTCAAAAATTCCTATAAACACTCTCCTCAACCTTGTGGACAGTCTTCCCAGAAGAGTTGAAGCTGTAATAGCTGCAAAAGGTGGACCGACATCATATTGAATTCTATGAGTTAGGAATGGGATGGCACTTCAGTTCATGGAATGAGTAAAGGCAGGTGAGCGAATACTTTTGGTAATATAGTGTATATATATACACACACACACACACACACACACACACACACATATATACACACACATATATACATATACACACACATATATATATATATAAATTAGATAAAAACATCTGATGGCTCTACCACAAGCACAAAGACAGATGTGAATCTGTTAAGTAGGAGAAACGAGGTCGCATTTTTGGCTGTTATTGTGTTTTATTAAAACAAAGTCCAAATGCCAGATGCAGTTTGTTTTTACAACCATCTTCAGATCAATACTATAGAACAAAAAACAAGACAAGTTGCACGTCATGCTGCTCACTTGTGCCTTAAATTGCCCCCCGGGGACAAATAAACTTTTCTGAATCTGCAAACCTGTTACAGTTATGAAGTCAAAGCCAGACCTAGTATCTCAGCCAGAATCTGAAGCACTTCCCCTCATGAAGCCAGATGCTGTGAATTAGTCATCTTCTGGTGCCCCCTTTAGACTGGATCTGTGGTTTTTCTGGTCCTTCTGGCCCATGACCTGATACATTTTTTTCTGAGCCTGCTTCTGTCTTTTCAGCTTGCCCTCCTCCTCTTTCTCTTTCTGCTGGAGAAACTCCTTGTGTTTGGCATGCTGCACCGTATAGGCCTTTTTCCTCTTGTAACTGTGGACTGTGCTCAAGGCATGGAGCAGGGCTGCCACCTATTGAAAATGGAACAAAGGCAAAATAATGTTTCACTGCATTATTATTACAGTAGCCATAACATCATCTTAGATTAGATTAGATTAGATTAGATTATACTTTATTTATCCCACAACGGGGAAATTCACCCGTTACAGCAGCAGAAAGTGTAATATACACCACGGAAATTGGGAAAAAAAAATAGGCAGAAAACACAATAACAAGGGGAAAAAAACAATCAACAAAGGAATAAGACACAAATATACAAACAGTACTGTTGTAAAAAATATTGCGAAGTAAGTGGTAAAAAATAAATATAAATAACAGTTGAAGAAATGCTCAATGTTTGTTTACATAATTTTGGCCATTATTTCAGTCAGTTATCATAACTTTCAATGGTGAAATCAGATAACCAAAACAGTTCTCAACTGTTTTTGTTGTCAGATCAGTATATATCAAATTAAATTAAATTCTATTTATATAGCATCAATAACAATACAAATTGTTAAGGCATTTTACAGAACCCAGCCTGAAACCCCCAGAAAAAGTATGTAACTATGCCCACGTATGAGTACAAGTACTGATGATGTTACATGAAAGACTGAAAAAGAATATAAACAAGAGCATAGGGACATAAAACTGTTAGTGTCAATAGTAGCTCTATTACAGGTGAGTTAGCTGCCATAATGATTGAATATAAGAGGTGTCATTGGCAGGGTGGACAATTATACACTGCCAAAAAAAAGTCGCCACCAAAAAAAACACATTCTAATATTTCGTTGGACCGCCTTTTGCTTTGATTACAGTACGCATTCACTGTGGTATTGTGGTATTGTGGTGGCCAATCCATGTGTGAAAATGATGTCTCATGCTCCCTGAACCACTCTTTCACAATTTGAGCCCCATGAATCCTGGCATTGTCATCTTGAATATGTCTGCGCCATCAGGAAAGAAAAAACTCCATTGATGGAATAACCTGGTCATTCAGTATATTCAGGTAGTCAGCTGACCTCATTCTTTGGGCAAATAATGCTGCTGAACCTAGACCTGTCAAAATGCACCACATCATAGCACTGCCCCCACAGGCTTGTACAGTAGACACTACGCATGATAGGTGCATCACTTCATCTGCCTCTCTTCTTACCCTGATGTGCCCATCACTCTGGAATCTGGATACATCAGACCACATGACCTTCTTCCATTGCTCCAGAGTCCAATCTTTATGCTCCCTAGCAAATTGAACCCTTTTTTCCAGTTAGCCTCACTGATTAATGGTTTTCTTAAAGGGGAACTACTGTTTTTTTTTTTACAACCTGGACCTTATTTCTAGCATAAAATACGATAGTTTACTCATCCATATAACTTTTGTGTTATTTGCACTCCTTCAGGAGATAATTAGATCAGCGTATATCCATATAGCGGGAGTGACTGGAGCATCGAGACGCAGCGCTAATGTTATTCCCCCGTTGAATCCGGAGTTACCTGTTATCATCATCTGGGGTCTGTAGATTGACCTGTCTTCTGACCTGGACGATGTCATCTCTGAGCGGCGTGCGCACCTGCAACAGCTGGCTTGTTTTTCCTGTAATTTGCTACTGCTAGTTTTTTGCAACAAGGCTGAATATTTTTCCGATTCTGAGGCTGTGGACGAACTATAGCAGTAGCAAATTACAGGTAAATAAGCTGACCCCCAGATCATGATAACAGGTAACTCCGGACTCAACGTTTCGATGCACCAGTCACTCCCGCTATATGGATATACGCTGATCTAATTATCTCCTGAAGGAGTGCAAATAACACAAAAATTAGGGATGAGTAAACAAAAAACAGTAGTTCCCCTTTAAGGCTACACAGCTGTTCGGTCCCAATCGCTTGAGTTTGCATTGTATGTGTGAAAATGCTCTTACTTTCATTATTAAACATAGCCCATCGCCCATCGCGATCAATCAGGATTTTTTTTCGACCACATTTCTTCCTCGAAGACGATGGTTCTCCACTACACTTCCAGTTTTTATTAAAGCGCTGAACAGTTCTTTACCCAATTTTAGTAGATTCTACTATCTACTTAGATGTTTTCTCTGCTTGATGCATGCCAGTGATTTGACCCCTCTCAAACAGACTAACATCTTTTCCATGACCACAGGATGTGTCTTTAGACATGGTTGTTTAAGAAATGAGAAGCTACTCATTGCATCAGTTGGGGTTAAATAACTTGTTGCCATTTAAAAGATAATCACCCATGCAGTAATTATCCAATAGGAGGCTCATATCTATCTGCTTAGTTAAATCCAGGCGACGACTTTTTTTTGGCCAAGCAGTGTATATCCAGGTAGGAATGGATGACTGTAAGCCATTAAGGCTGGGCAGGTTGATGAGGCCAGTACCACAGATAAGTAGTATGCAGTTCTGCAGGTTAGAAACACATAACTCTAGGCCTGAGACAGTCACAAGAAAATGGTGGAGGAGCAGAGGGGGAAGGGAAAAGGAGACAAAGCTAATAACATGCTAATCAGTAGTAGCATACAATGCATGAGTACTAGAGAGAAAAAATTAGATGTGATTTATATTCCACAACTGCATGTCATTAACTTTGGATGCCTGTAGTTATTTTTTTTCCTCTCCTTTCTGGTCCAAAGCTGCATCTTTCTGATCTCTGGCATCACTAAACGTGACACCCAGACCATTGTTCTGCTCAAGAAGGAATTTTTGGATTGCTGTTTTTTTTCATTCTTTTGACCTTGCTCAGAAATATTTGAACAGTGACAGATTTTTTTTTTTTTTTTTTTACAAAGTCTTCAACAAGTGAAATACAAGTTGGCAGCAGCTGCTGGCACTGTGCATACTGATTTTACTGTGCCCCAAATTGTTGGTGTTTATTTATATACAGAGTGCAAAACTGTGGATCTCAGGTGGTGACTCGATACATTTGAATGCCAGGTGTGACATACATAAAGCTTGAAACCTGTGATCTAATCACTCAGGACAGATGTTATACCCAGTCTGAAGAGGGCCTGAGAATTATTAGGTTTGAGGTCATTGTTCATGGGCACTGTGAAGCACCATCCCATCAGCTTTTCTTCATTTGTCCGAATCTTAGTGTCTTCATGCCCACCTAGCAGTGTATACCTCTATACCAGGGGTGTCCATTACGTCGATCGCGATCGACCGGTAGATCGCGAAAGCAGTGCGGGTAGATCGCGTGCCATTGAAAAAAATGTTTCAGATGTTAGTCTAAAACGTTTATCTGTTGCAACTCCAAAACAAACAGCAAGACAAACGTTCATCTTTATTTATTTTACTTTATATTTGCAACATGCCCTCAGTTCAGCGGCACACATCCACAGCCACGCACAACTTCAACAACAACTCAAGACTACCGTCTTTCTTAAAGAGACAGTGCTATTTTTCTAAAGGTGCAGTGCACCAATTTTTCTTGATAAAAACAAAAACAGAGATGGATAGAGCTTTTAACACTGTAGCAAAAATTTGTATGATATATATATATATATATATATGGGTAGATCACTTTGACTTGGTCGTTGTAAAAGTAGCTCGCGAGCCAAAAAAGTGTGGGCACCCCTGCTCTATACACTAGATGTGATCCAGCTGTTAGCCTCTTCGTCCATGCCATCATACTGCCTCCACCTTAGATTTATTATTTCAAAGAATACTGTTCCACAACTTGTGCAAAGTTTTTTCATTTGTTTTTTGATCAAATCTATTCTGGACTTTCAATTCTTCAAGCTTATGAATGGTTTGCACCTTGCAGAGAACCGTTTTATTCTCTATTGTAAAGTCTTGTGTTAGCAGCTTAAGCTTTGAGTGGACGTGTGACCACATATTGTTGGCTCACTGCAACAGTTTCCAAATGGAAATGCCACACTTGGAGTCAACTACAGAATGTATCCCTGCATAATAGAGTAAGTCGTTAATACACAGGATTAGATGTTACAATCGCTTGTGCCAAGATCCCAGGCAAAACACATTTAGAGGCCCTGTCCAACTGAGAAACCCTAACAGTTATGAGATATGACGATTAAACCTACAATCTAAATGAACTAAGTAAATGCTGCTGGCTTGCATGGCCCGCTCAGCAGCTAAACAAACAAATATCACTACTAGCCAACATAAAGTCATCAGATACCTGGCCTAGTCAACAGCAGCATGCAGCATGTCATTGGGGTTTTCAAGTGGGCACCTCCCTTCACCGACGTATCTTCCCACGGGACAGTAAGTTCTATGAAATAGACTACTTTCTCTGGCTCAGACCACTACACCAGATCTGGCCGTAGTTGGGTGCTATCTCAGTTGGAATACCTAGCAGCTCATTTAGCCCTCATCTGCCAGGCTCCTCCTACACTTAGCTGTCCTGTGTTATGCCTGATGCTTGCTAGTCTAGCCTTTTCTCCCTCCCGTACAAACTTGGAGTGTCTACTCTCTTTGTTAACGGCCAAGGAATTTACTTTCACTCGTTTTCCTCAATTGCCGCTGCTAAACATTTCAGCACCCGGTTGTGACGCCAGGTGTATCGTCCTTGGGAAAGACTAACCCTACAACCTGTCAGAATACGGCTAAGCGTACATACACAAGTGCACAGTGAGCAGGCAGCATAAGATAATGTGTACCTCTTCCACTACCATCTTTCTCCTTTCCACCCCTGATGTCTCCACAGAGGTTTCCCTGCACACAGCCCTAGGCCTCCACACCCTTGCTGTACATGGCCTGCCTGTGCTTGCTGTACTGCTTTTTTGGGTTCCACTTCCTCCCCGTTTTAACCGTGGGCGCTGCACTCATAACCACTGGATACTTAAACTGAGTGACAGTAATTTCCAGTCTAAGCTTAGCACACTTAAACTCCTCTGTTAGGCTGGTAACTGGGAGCTCCAATATGCCTCCCATACAAGGCTGCGCCGCTTAAGCAGCGTGGGACACCGAGCCATTTTCTGATAGATGAATTAATCATCCTTTCTAACTTTTCCACCTTTGAAAGAGGAACCTTATACACTGTTAGCGGCCACATTAGCCAGGGCAGTAAACCAAATTGCAAGCACCATCATTTTAATTCTTTCCTGGGAGTCCTGACCGGTCTATGCTTGAGATCCCCAAGCTCTTCACTGGCTTCTCCAGCACTGTGGGAACCACCTCATCATTTACAGCAAACTTCTTATCTACTACCTTTCTTTTAACAATTTAAATACTCCTAGATTTACTAGGCTTCACTTTCATCCTTGTTGTTTAACTTATTATAGAGTTGTATGCAGAGGTGGGAAGTAACGAAGTACAAATACTTTGTTACTGTACTTAAGTAGATTTTTCAGGTATATGTACTTTTACTCCCTACAGTAGTTAGTAATAGAGTTACCTTAGTAAAAAGGCGATCTATGCACATGCATATACACATATACACACACATATATATATATATATATACATATATATATATGCATGCTGATGTCCTGCGAACTGTGGGTTACTTCCTGTTGCTGGACTTCAACTGACTGGCTTAATGCACTTTCCCTCTGCCAAGCACCATTTCCTCCCTTGATGGATTCTGAGGTCCCTTACTGTTCTTACCTTTGCCAGCCACACACACAGACCTGCTGCTTCTTCCCACCTCCACCTGAACTAGTGGCTTCCAATAACATGCTTTGCCTACTCAGTGTCAAGTTCGTTCCAGAGTCAAAAACCGTATCACTCAAAGGTGAGTCATCTTCATCGGTATTTCATCGATATTCAAGTTTGTAGTGAAGTAGGGTGTAGCCCATGGCTTATTAAAGCCTGGGGTACTGATACAATGAGCTGCTAACCCATTGTAGCCCCGACAGGGACTGTTCCCTCCTGTCAGCTGTCTTTCCCTAGTTGTCAGCTGCACTACAGTAGTCCCTCTCTATAGCGCGGTTCACCTTTCGCGGCCTCGCAGTTTCGCGGATTTTTTTAGTGCAATTTTGCATGCTTTTTTTTTTTTTTACAGCGCATTGTTTTCTTCGTCCTGATCGGCTAAGGAAGAGCTTGCGTGTCGTCTTTTGCATCCTGATTGGCTAAGGGACTGTAGACCATTGTCAATCAATCTCCTCGTACGGTGTCTCTTGTACAGTACAGAATGCGTTCAGCTTGCCAAATTTACATATACAGTATGTTTGATCGCTGGCAGCAGGGGCGGGGCTTCAGGAGGGGCTGGGAGGGCGGCACGCCCCCGGCCCGGGTCCCGGAGGGGCCCGGGCACCTTGCGGGATCGGCCCGAGCCCCTCTCTCGCCTACGTGCTGGGGAAGGTGGGCCTCTCCCGCGGCTTGGGCCCGGAGGTGCTTCGCTCATAAGAGCAATGCTTTCATAGTATCACTATCAACTTCTCTACCTGTATGTGGGCTTATATAGGTTGCTCCAGTCAGGATGAGTCATGGTTGCCAAAAAACTTTACATGACTGACTTTAGTGATGTAGTAGGTGTACAGTATTAAATAAAATGTTGTGCTGTATGACTGGCGTTATTTTCACTCTCACATTTCACTTTACGACGTGCAAATTTACAAGTGGATCGCCGATATTGTCTCCAAGTGTATTTTGGGTAAAATCGCTAAGCTAATTGGTCAATTTCCTGACCAATGGGAGCCATGAGGATGGCTCCCATTGGTCAATTTCTATGCAGGATTACGGTTGATAGAATGAATGAATTTTTTTTTTGTTCATTTTGCTATCCATATTGTGAAGATCGGACAACTACCATATTCCAGATCGTAGAGTATAGACGAATCCGACGAGCGTTCTGTGTAGGCTGCCATCTTGTGGCGACGCCATTACTGAGCTGTTACTGGTATGTAAACAAACCTCCGTGATAACGCAGCCTCGATGACAGCTACAGCCAGGCAGTATGACTTGTTGGGTTGATGATGTTAGACAGTGGCCTCCAGTCACAGATGAAGGTGCAAACGATCTTACAGATTATTTATGAAAATAGCTTAAAGTAGAGAATGGAGAAATAAAGACATAATTGGAGCTAGGATGATATTATATCTACTTAACTACTGTAGCTGCTAGCTAACTAACGTTAACAAGCTAGCTAGGCTAGCTAACGAGGAAACTATAAAAAGATCTGTCCATTTGGCAACAATAAATAAATAAATGGATATCAAATAAACGAATTCATGTTTTTCATTTGTGACCACTGTTTATCTCATTTTCACATTTCAAAAGGAAAGTGTAAGGTACAGCTAACTGCTAGTGTTGTTGGTTCTCAGAGTGAGAGTCACAGTCAAGCAAATCAAACGTTAACAACAGACATAACAGTAATGTTACTACTGCCCCTTCTGTTGTTTTAAAGGTATTCAAGAGTATTTTCTCCTTCGCCTGGCATCCGATGATCAACAAAATGCCAACTACAGGTCACTGATAGAACACATAGTTCTAAAAGGACCTGTCCGATTTTCACAGACCATTAACAACACTCATACTGTACAAATAACTCTGCAGAGGAAGGATGGGAAAGTTGTACTGAATTGTGCTATTGAAACAATTTACAACGGAACATGTTTTCCCACTCGACATTATAAAACCAATAGGAGGCACTGGCGCAACGCTACCCAGCAACAGCTCAGTTATGGCGCCCGCTTACTTCCGGTAGTTTCGCCGGATTCGTCTATAGCTTTAACATGTGTATGTTGTAAAATGACGTTATGATGAGCTTTATTATTTGGGTTTAAAGGGCCCGGTCATGTGCCCCGCCCCGTCTCTGATTCGTTCCGCTAGTGGCTGGCAGTGTGACTGAAGTGCGGTATGTTTGCAAGTTATTGAGAAAAGTGTATAAAGTGTGTAGTGAGGGGTTTTGCAACCTTAAAACATTTATAATCATTGTAAAAAAATAAAACTGACTACTTCGCGGATTTCGCCTATCGCGGGTTATTTTTAGAACGTAACTCCCACGATAAACAAGGGACTACTGTATTCGAAACAGCCACTAGCCTAGGCTAGATATAGCATTTGTTAATACACCTGTCCATGACATAGCTTTAGAGTCAAGTGTCCAATCACTTTCAGTCCCTTGCAAAAGAGGGGGCTTGATGTTAAAGAGCTGTAATTCATAAACCTTTCTAACGATTTTGGATGTAAACACCTTAGAAAAAAAACTTGAATATGCACATTAAACTCATATTAATTTTAAACTGTAACATGAGTATGTAAACATGCTTAAATAAAAACAAATCCTTTAGGGTCCAGACATATGCAGTACTGACATAACAGTCTACAAAGATTTGGTGCTAAGCAAGTAAAATTGAATGAAACGAATGATTTGCAGATTCCGGTGCTTACCTTTCTCTCTTGGGGCTCTCGAATGACGCTGGGCCTCTGGAGGTCTCTGGGCGTTTTTCCTTTGGCTTGCTGCTGTTTGGGTTTGCTCTTGAAGGGCAGGGCCTTCTGGAGTTCCTTGGGAATGTGGAGGGCATTGAAATGCCTTTGGGTTCGGGCTACAGGCTAGAAAGGTAAGGGATATTCACAAATTTAATCATCATAGAAAAAACTGATGGCAACAGGTTTATCTCAAAGGAAATACAAAGTGACTCACAACCCTTCTGTCTGTGAACTACAGTCTGTAGTACTACCTGACCTTAGTATGCAAGCCGAATGTTTGCAATCACTTCACATTGGCAGCTGTATTTTTTTTTCCTGCACATTAAACCTTTAAGATAGTCTTGTAGATAGACACATTAAATTCTTCCAAAAAGTGTAATTTATTAACACTACAAAAATGTATACTCCAACACTCCATCACAATAATGAATCATCTGTTTTTACTGGATTTTTGGCATTTTGTTGTGGGTGTTGTTGTGGGTGGTGATGCAAAAAGTTCTGGAACATATAAGACTCAGGATGGGCAAAGTAATCTATGTCCTCTTGCTGTGTCTCTCCTTTCTCTTGCAGACTCTCTCCTCTCTCTCACTAACACTCTCCTCTTCTGGGGATGCTATCTCAAAAATATCTTTTTTTGGGTGAAGCATTATTGGATTCTCTGATAAACAGACACACAGCTGCATTGGCATAACATTGGCAATGAACAAAATGATGTCAAAAAGTGTGATTTTCTTTCATTGTAGTCTACATTGTCTTTGGCCAACTAGCTACATAAAAACTGCCCAAACTCAGTTTTTTTCCAAGCCTAAAAAGTAGCTTAGCCTAGGCCTACTAGTTAAACAATTAATAGCCTAATAATGAATGCTGCCTACTGACTCACTTTTCATGTTGGTGAGTGGTGGCTTTACATTTATAAACACACCTAGAATTATTGGATTCCCTTGTAAAGAGCCGCACAGCTGCATTGGCATAACATAGGCAATAGACAAAATTATATAATTTTTTAAAAGTGTGATTTTCTTTCATTTCTGTACATTGTCCCTAACCACCTACATAAAAACTGCCTAACACATTTTTCTAGGGCCATAAAATAGCTTAGCCTTGGGCTAGCCTATTACCAGGATGGAAGACATAAAAGTACTAACCTAGGCTTATTTTCTCATCCAGTCAGTGTACACAATGTTTTATAAATAGCCACTAGTGGTCTAGTGGTAAGCACGTTAGCTAATTTCGCCTGCGTTTACAATACAAACTAACTTGGCCATAGAACATTAGTGACTTTTTTGTTGACAACGCCATGTTGGCAGGAAAGCTCTGAGGAAAAATTAATGGCTTTCAGGCAGTCAGAGTTTAATGCGCATTGGAATAACAAGTAACTACAATAACATGTAACTGTTTAATCCCGAATTTCCTTCTCATTGTGAGTAGTTTTAGTGCTGAGTGAGCAACACCCATTTGCAACCATGTTATACATATTAGCCTAACTTGCCTTTATGAAAAGAAATCTGTTGGACATCATGTTAAAAACATGCTAAATACACGAGACATTACACTGGATTCTGCACCTGATATAAAGTGATCACTACACAAGCGAACCCCGTTTCTTGAGGGATCTCACCACTCCTGTTTTCTCGTGTCTGCTTCTTGCGCGTTTTATTACAGTAATCCACATTTTTTGCTGAATCCACTACACAGGCAGGACACAAGCGAAAGGGGTTGGTGTTTAACAATGTGATTGGCCCAGACCAGTGTCAATCGGCCCGCTGATCTACTGGTTTTAAAAAGTGTCAGGACTTTCGGCCCACCGGGAAAAAGCCTGGTATGCCAGATGGCCAGTCCGTCCCTGGTGCCAACATTGACTGGTATTTTGAACTGTTCAAAATCCCCTCCACCTTGACTAAGGCCCCAGTTCCAGATGAAGAAAAATAGCCCCACAGCATGATGGTGCCATCACCATGCTTCATTGTGGGTATGGTGTTCTTTTTGTTACGTGCCAAATATACCTTTTGGAATTATGGCCAACAAGTTCAACCTTGGTTTCATCAGACCATAACACATTTCCCCACATGCTTTTGGGAGAATTCAAAAGTGTTTTTTGCACAGTTTAGCTGGGCTTGGATGTTTTTCTTTGTAAGAAAAGGCTTCTGTCTTGCTACCCTACCCTACCATACCATACCCCAGCCATATGAAGAATACGGACTGTGTTGTACATGTACATGTACAACAGAGCCAGTACTTGCCAAAAATTCCTGCAGCTTCTTTAATATTGCTGTAAGCCTCTTGACAGCCTAGTTGACGAGTTTTCTCCTCGTCTTTTCATCAATTTTGAAGGGATGTCCAGCTCTTGGTAATGCCACTGTTGTGCCATATTTTCTCCACTTGATGACCGTCTTCATGTGACTAAGGAAATGTCGGGAAAAGTCTACTAGAACTGCTGGACTTCATTTGGAGTTAATCAGAAGCACTTTAAATGCTGGCGTGTACTGACTCCTCTTTCATATGAGTCTGAATGTGATGGGTTAATTCTGAACACAGCCACATCCCCAGTTATAAAAGGGTGTGCACACTTATGCAACTGCATTATTTTTTTTTATTTTATTTTTACTACCCTCCTCCTAAAATATAAATTTTTTTCAGCTGAGTTGTACAGGTTTTAGGTCACATTAAAAGGGGAAAAAGTTCTGAAATCATTGATTTTTGTCTTCTTTTTTTTTTTTACCTCACAAAAAGATGGCATTTAACATATGTGTAGACTTTTTATATGAACAATATATCAGGCTGAGTCATCTATACCTTGTAAAGAGAATCAGTGTTGGGTTTGTTGCGGATGGCCAGGTCCTGTTTGAGCTGCCCCAGAGTCCTCATGCCAAACCAGCTACCTTTTTGGCCAACAGGCAGCAGCAGTGAGGTGACAGGGTTGTAGAGTTGAGGAACAGACACTGGATACCAGGAGCGCAGGAACACAATGTCTGCAGTAACACGATCAGATGTAACAACAAACATCAATGCAAAGATACAGCAGCTTTCAGGTGCCACATATCACAGTCAGATTTGTTTTTACATCATTATAGTGAAGGTTTCGAGTTAACATATGATTAAACTCAATAAACTAAACTCAAGGCCCAAATAAATACAATACTGCTATTTGTTAAATAAAAACAATTATAAACCTTAATTGTCATGGTATTTTTTTCCAAACACAGAGGTGCTGTGATAAAACTAATCTAGTGTCATCTCTGTGATTTGGGGAGGAATTTAAATTTTTCAAGACTTTTATTTGCAGCTTTTTTCTGCTTCTTGTCACTTAAGAATTATGAAGGATGTGCTATGGATCAAAGTTTGGACAGCTGTTGCTGTGCAAAGTCGAGATGCCGCTGACCCATTTACCCATTCAGATGAATTAAATCATTAAATCAGGCATTAATGTGGTAAAAGGTAAAAGGTAAAGTGCTTTACTTGTCATTATACAATTGTACAACGAAATTACATGGTCGAATGGAGGGTTAGTCCTGAGCTGTGGGCCAACCTGACCTGGCTCCTAGCACCCATGTTTTTTGATGATGGTGGGAAGAAACTGGAGTGCCCAGAGGAAACCCACGCAAACACAGAAAATCGAACCCTCTACGCCCCAGGGATTTGGGCCGAGCACTAACCACTGTTCCACTGTGCTTCCCCAATTCAACTAATTGGTAAAGATGGAGCGGATTTAAATACTGCCACGTCGTTTCGTAGGCAGTGAAACAGATGGAGGCTTCATTACTGAATAATGTAAGAATAATCCTGTAGTATTCTTTTAGTTAGAAAATGATTTTCAATCCACTTTTTGTGTTTGGCCCATGATTGACATGTTTAAGATGAAATCATTGTCTTTGATTTAGCACAATGTTTGAATACAGACGTTTACAAAATGAGAAAGTCTGTGTGTATCAGTCTGTATAAAGTCTGTATCAGTAACAGCAGCCTCAGACACGCCTTCATTTGCGGCGCTGTTGTCATCAAAGCCTCCTAGAATAGAGTAAGAATACAGTAGACCTGTAACCACATGACTGTGCCAATAACTCATGGATGTATTAAGGAGGACACAATACTTAAATGGCGTCACACACACAAAAAAAAACAGTTTTTTTTTTTTTTTTTTTATAGGTCATGGGAAATATTCTACCTCTGTGGATTAAAAATGCATAATAGAAGCAACCTTTTTGTTGGAAGAGCTTTACTGATGAATTTTTTCTAATGGTTACCTAGAAAAAGAATGCCTGTTGGATCACAAGATTTTTTTATTTTTTTTTTTTACTGCAGCACCGTAAGTGGTAACATTCATGTCTGGCAATGACTGCAGCCATGACTTTATCAGCCTACTTGAAGATAGTTATCATTCTCCTCTGAAGTTTTGCTATACACTTTTCATAGTGTGCCATCATTGCTAACCTTTCCGGAGGAAATATCTGTAGAAGCTCAAAAACCCTAGCTAGTGTGCTCCCCCCGAGACTGTATAAAGAGGAAGGATGGAACAGCTCCTCAAAAGTGAAGCCAAAGCCAAAGCCAAAGCCAAAGCAAGTAGAGCTCCCCCCGGTGGCTGCCTGCAGTATAGGTAATAAACTCCACCACCTCCATGTTAGTGGATGGGGCTTGGGACAAACTAAAATAAATGTCAAGCATGGTTTCTGTCATTTTAGGTAGTTAATATAATGCTGATGCATACTGAAGTATCCATTTTTCTGTTAAGCTTCATTTTATTAAGTTATTGGACGCTATAGAAACAGAATGAGACATCATGGTGACTACAAGATGCCTTGCCAGCTGCTCTGTGAAGTGGTCCTGTAGGACCAAGACAGTGGCAAAAAAAAAAAAATCATAAGTACAGTGTATAGTCAATTAATAAATAACTAAACGAGGTGCCTGGCAGCAGCAATGCACTCTCTTAGGATATAAACTAAAACGTTGTTTTCTACAGATGGCCTAGACCCGGGCTATTCAATTGGCGGCCCCCGGGGCCGCATGACTACGGCTAATTGTACATTCTCTCGTGCAGTAGGAGATGGTATGCACACGTTTAAGTCGGACCTATATTTTGAGGGACCGCACATGACCAATCAAAGTCGCTGTTCGCGCTTGAGTGCAACGCTCTGAGCGCTGACTGTATATACGCCTGGCTCTGACCGCTCTGACTTCTTTCTTTCAAGCACAAAGGTTGGCTAACAAGACAAAATATCTCTCTCTACTTTAAAAAAAAAATTAGTTCAGTAGTTGTCCATATCAAGAGGGTTGCCAACCGTCCCTGAAAAACTGAATCGTCCCGTATTGAGCTGAAACAGGACGCACTTTGTCCCGTATTAGCGTGAGAATCAAAAATAGTGTGTAAAATGTCAATGGAATGAATGAACAACAGGGCGCTTTATGTGAAAATTTACAGTAAACTTATTCCCAGGAAATCCTGCTCATCTCATTGGTCGAGGTACTGTTGCTTGCGAAGAAGATACCGGAAGACAACAAAGCAACAACTTTTACTCGCACTTTCTGTTTGAGCTTTTCTTATTGCACTTTTACAAGAGGAATGTTCTGCTTTCTATTGTTTTATATTTATACAGTTTTAAGTTAAGCAGGACAGGTTTCTGTTAATTTTGTTATTTTGTATTATAAATTGTTGAATAATAATTTGTTTTGCATGTGTTCATATCACTCAAAAATATGCATCTAATTCAATTCAGGTTCGAGTCAAATAATTCAAAAATCGTTTCACACACACAAAAAAAAAAAATTCACCACGCCGGGAAGGGTAAAGGCAATCAGGTCGGCTGACCCTGTCAATGAGGTGTCCCTTATTTATTTTTCAGGGAGTTGGCAACCCTTTGTGCATATGTTGTTCTGCATTTACAAAGTAGAATACACTGACTCCTTCAGTATGTTGTTGTAATTTCTTTATTTGTTACCGTGATTACGTTTATTCTCTGGCCCCTTAGTTTGCCTCAGTTTCATGAGCTGGCCCCTAT
>NC_140353.1:0-172500 GCF_963514085.1 Chelon labrosus
TTTTATACAGATAACGAGTTCAAACTGGTGCAATTAATACAGGTAACGAGTGGAGGACAGGAGGGCTTCAGTTCTAAGGGACTGGAGGGAAGTTGAGGTTTAAACAGGAACATCTGAAGGTTTAGGCCATCAGAAACTGACTCGTGTCCATTAACCTGTCATTGAGGGGGGACAGTTTGTCTCCGTCTGCGGCGGTGATGTGGTGATTAGGTCACTTGAATGTGCTCTGGTGTTTTAGCAAAGTTCAGTCCTCTGGCTAATCACGTTTCTGATGGGCTTCACCCACAGATATTCCTATTTAAACATTAACTTCCCTTGGTTTCTTTTTTTTTTTGGGATTTAACAGCAAACTTGAAATACCAAAAACATGCACGGACCGTTATTCATGTGTTCACAATGTGTCAGTGAATGTCTACATGATGTTCCTGTTGGCGTACCTGTTTAAAGATCAGTGAATCAAACGCACCTCCTGACTAACGGAGATCATATTTTAATTAACCTGTAAACACAGTAAATACCTGAACATCAGCAACAGACAGGAAGTCAGATCCAGGAAAGACGTTCTCTTCTTCTTGCTCATCTTCGCTGCTCTTCCTCTCAAGGATGTCGACAGTGTTTGTTGGAGGAAGAGGAGGAGACTGAGCTTCATCAGCTTTAGGCTCCTGTCGACACATAAACAGACCTCAGACTTGTTCCTGTCACTATAGATAACTTCACTTCTATGAAGGGCTCACCTGTCGCTCTGGTTCAGGTGCTGCGCTAGCCATGGACACTACACAAGTGGGAGGAGCCATGGGTTGGGATGTCAATTCCTGTGTATGCTCACACCTG
Source organism: Chelon labrosus (assembly GCF_963514085.1). Classification (NCBI taxonomy): domain Eukaryota; kingdom Metazoa; phylum Chordata; class Actinopteri; order Mugiliformes; family Mugilidae; genus Chelon; species Chelon labrosus. Next base: position 832 of record NC_140353.1, read on the forward strand.
GAGGAAGAGTCTATCCTGGGACGGGCTGCGGGAGGAGACAGGTGTAATATTTCTTAACACAGGACGTTAGATTTATTTCTGTGTGGTTGGACTGATTCCAACTCAATTCAATTATTATTTATAAAGAGTCAATAACAAAACAAATTGTCTCAAGATATATTCATAAAATCCAGCCTGAAACCAGAGCAGCACAAATCAAACTCCCTTTCATTTCATGTTTCTAATATTTAAAAAAACAGGTGCTGTAAAATTGTATGATCCATTCAGACTCTTTGGCGGCTAACGCGCTCCTAGATGATGAAGAGGTCAGAACCTGAACTCGCTTTTATCTGACAGCTTCCAAACATGATCAATAATCACTGATCAGGTCACAACCAGCTGAAGTAATCAATGCATTAATAGATCAACATGTGTTCATCAGGTTACTGACTCAGAGGGATCGCCATGGCAACAGGGATGCCGTCTGTGGGAGTCACAGGGAGGTCAGCGGGGTCACCTGATGTCAGGTGGGAGGAGCTGAAAACACGGTGACGCTGAGGTCGTCTCGGTGACAGGCCGAGGGGAGGAGCCAGACTGGTCTGAGTCTTACAGGACTTCAGCTTCACACCTGAGGAGAAACGCCTGAACGTCAGTCACCAAGGTTCATCCAGGTGTCAGCAAGTAGAAAAGGTTTAAAGGTTTCAGTAATGAACCGTCATGATGTCACTGGTGTCCTCCTGCTGTCTGATACATGTATGAAGGAGGATCCTCTGGGACAGACAGCTGAGGACACTTTAAATGTGTATTCTGACCTCGGACGCTCTCCACCAGTCGGGGGCGGAGCTTCCTGCTGACAGGTGAGGCAGGTGAGCTGAAGCGAAGGTACGGACTCTTCTTCAAGGTTCGTCTCAGACCTTCATATGGAGCTCTGCCGTACAGACGGCTCAGGTAGGACTCTCCTACCTCCTCCACTGGCTCGCTGTCCGTCCGTCCACCTGAGTCTGATGCCTGCACACAAACCATCAGTCATCACTTTACTATTGATCAGATCAATAAATCTGTCACTGGTAGAAGAGTCCTACCGCTCTCTGTCCAGCTCTCTGTCCAGCTCTCTGTCCAGCTCTCTGTCCAGCTCTCTGTCCTCGGCTTACTGTCCCTGCCACCGGCTTACTTCCTGTTTCTCTGAGCGCATTCACTGGCTTTCCGTTCCTCATGTGGGTGGAGCTCCCAGCAGCTCTCTGCTGTGTCAGTGCCTGGTCCTCAGAGGTTATCTCAGCCTGAGGAGAAAGAGGAGGTCCATGAGTCTCTTCTTGTCTGTGGTGCTCACAGGGGAGCAGCAGAAGAAGGAGAAGAAGAAGACGAAACAACAAAAAAGGAGATGAAGACGACAAAGATACAAAGTGATAACTGCAATTACATTCACGTGAAACAACTTTCTACATGTGACTGAAGCAGGTTGACATGTTGATGTATTTATGGTCAGGGGACACACCTCCAGAGATGGTGTGTCCCCTGACCCATTGTCTGTAGTCTGAACATGGTTAGGGTCTTTTTCTGTGTTTGGACTGATTATAACTCCTGCTGTCATATCAGTGACACAACAGTTGGTGGCAGCAACGCCACATTTCATTGATTTTCTGAGAAGAACCCAGAGAGGAAGAATCACAACAATGAGCTGGATGCTGCTGCTCATGTTTCCTCCTGGATTTACCTTTGTGAGACCTGCTGGGAACTCACCTGGATGTCTCTGGATAAAGAGTTGATCCAGGCATCCACTGTCTTCTTGATCCGAACCTCCTCGGTCCAGTCTCTGCAGAGGACACAAACAGATCACTCGTCTTCTGTGGTTGTTCTGAGGAAACTGGCTTTCACCTTTATTAATTAGATGAGGAGAATACAAAGCAGCAGAGACATGCTAACTACTAAACAGAGAGACAGTGATTGAACCGGCCTCTCACCTCTAACCTTTAACCTCTAAGGATTATTCTAGAAGCAAAAACGCTGAATATTTAATAATCATCCTTGAATCTAAATCTAAAATAGTGTTAGCTGACAGTTAGCAGTGTGTTAGCCTACAGTTAGCAGTGTGTTAGCCTACAGTTAGCAGTTAGCAGTGTGTTAGCCGACAGTTGGCAATTAGCAGTGTGTTAGCCACGCTTCAGGCTAATCAGCTTGGTTTGTCATGCAGCTTTAATGCTACTCAAAGTGTGTGTGTGTGCGTTAGCTAGCAGGACTATGAGTTGACAGTTAGCATTAGCTACCTGTTAGCAGCCAGCGCTTCAAGCTGACAGTGTAGGATCTCTCCGGCCTTGACTCTCAGCAGAGCTTCCAGGTTCTCCTCAACAAGTTTCTTCTGTCTCTGAACCTGACGGAGAACATGACCCGCCTCCTCCAGCATGGAAGGAACCCGGACAGACCGAGACTGCTGAAGGTCTGGAGATCTGGACTGGTTCTGAACGGGCTGAGACTGTTGGGTATGGATTTGTAGGTGATGGCGGTCTGCTGCAGTTCTGGAGGATTTCAAAGAACCTTGTGGCTGCTGGACGACAGAAAGACATTCACACTTTAGATCAACAAAGTAAATCTCAGTCTCAGTTTTACTTGTCTACTCACAGTCCGTTGCATCTTCATCTCAGTCTTCAAACGTCCCACCTCCTGCATCACCTCACTGGCTCTCCTCAGCAGCTCCTGACTGTGATTGGCTGAGGACGGCAGGTGTTTTCCTGGGAGACACCTTTCATTCCTGAATTTAAAACACAGAAATAATTCATCAGAGACAGAGATGCTGAGGTCCAAGTGTTGGTTTCCAGCGTCTTATGACTCTATGAAACTAACTGGACTAAATAACAGCTGTGATACTGGGGAGCTTAACCCACATTAAAGGACTCGGGTCAGAACCAAATCTGGACTCAACCCTCTAGATGGAGACAACAGTCTGAACTCAGAAGCCAGGAGAATATTCAACTCACCGGGTATTAATCAAAACGCTCATATGAATGAAGTTTATATTATCACTGGTCCGAAGGTTAAAGGTCAAGTTAAAGGTCCATGAACGGCAGCATCACTCAAAGACAAGTAATCAAGTGTTTAATGACTAAATAAAATGGCTGCCACCATCACTGCCCAGACTCACTGAACATTGGTGTTGCTGTTGCTAGGCAACGCCTCAGAACTTTCCCATAGCAACAGGGAACAGGCATGCTGATGCAGGAGAGTAGTGTCCACTCACAGAGATGAAGGAAGTGAAACAGCCCTCGGTTAACTCCTTTCCTCCTCTTTTGTTTTATCCTACTCCTCCGCTAAAGGTTAGCCCACATGATCTAAAGGTTAACCTACGTGAAACAAAGGTTTGACCCATGTGAGCTAAAGGTGAAATAAAGGTTAACCCACGTGAGATAAAGGTTTGACCCACGTGAGCTAAAGGTTAACCTACATGAGCTAAAGGTTTGACCTACGTGAGCTAAAGGTTTTACCCATGAGAGCTAAAGGTTAACCTACATGAAACAAAGGTTTGACCCACATGAGCTAAAGGTTAACCTACATGAGCTAAAGGTTAACCTACGTGAAATAAAGGTTAACCCACGTGAGCTAAAGGTTAACCTACATGAGCTAAAGGTTAACCCATGTGAGCTAAAGGTTTGACCCACGTGAGCTAAAGGTTTGACCCATGTGAGCTAAAGGTTTGACCCATGAGAGTTAAAGGTTAACCTATGTGAAACAAAGGTTAACCCACGTGAGCTAAAGGTTTGACCCATGAGAGCTAAAGGTTAACCTATGTGAAACAAAGGTTAACCCACGTGAGCTAAAGGTTTGACCCATGAGAGCTAAAGGTTAACCTATGTGAAACAAAGCTTAACCCACGTGAGCAAAAGGTTAACCTACGTGAGCTAAAGGTTAACTTACGTGAGCGAAAGGTTTGACCCATGAGAGCTAAAGGTTAACCTATGTGAAACAAAGGTTAACCCACGTGAGCTAAAGGTTTGACCCATGAGAGCTAAAGGTTAACCTATGTGAAACAAAGCTTAACCCACGTGAGCAAAAGGTTAACCTACGTGAGCTAAAGGTTAACTTACGTGAGCGAAAGGTTTGACCCATGAGAGCTAAAGGTTAACCTACGTGAAACAAAGGTTAACCCACGTGAGCTAAAGGTTTGACCCATGTGAGCTAAAAGTTAACCTACGTGAAACAAAGGTTAACCCACGTGAGCTAAAGGTTTGACCCATGTGAGCTAAAGGTTAACCCACGTGAGCTAAAGGTTTGACCCACAGGAGCTAAAGGTTTGACCCATGTGAGCTAAAGGTTAGCCTACATGAGCTAAAGGTTTGACCCACGTGAGCTAAAGGTTAGCCTACATGAGCTAAAGGTTTGACCCACGTGAGCTAAAGGTTAACCTACACGAGCTAAAGGTTTTACCCATGAGAGCTAAAGGTTAACCTATGTGAAGCAAAGGTTTTACCCACGTGAGCTAAAGGTTTGACCCACATGAGCTAAATGTTAACCTACATGAGCTAAAGGTTAACCTACATGAGCTAAAGGTTAACCCACGTGAGCTAAAGGTTTGACCCATGTGAGCTAAAGGTTAACCTATGTGAAGCAAAGGTTTTACCCACGTGAGCTAAAGGTTTGACCCACATGAGCTAAATGTTAACCTACATGAGCTAAAGGTTAACCTACATGAGCTAAAGGTTAACCCACGTGAGCTAAAGGTTTGACCCATGTGAGCTAAAGATTAACCTATGTGAAGCAAAGGTTAACCCATGTGAGCTAAAGGTTTGACCCATGTGAGCTAAAGGTTAACCTACATGAGCTAAAGGTTTGACCCACGTGAGCTAAAGGTTTGACAAACATGTGCTAAATGTTAACCTACATGAGCTAAAGGTTAACCTACATGAGCTAAAGGTTAACCCACGTGAGCTAAAGGTTTGACCCATGTGAGCTAAAGGTTAACCTATGTGAAGCAAAGGTTAACCCATGTGAGCTAAAGGTTTGACCCATGTGAGCTAAAGGTTTGACCCATGTGAGCTAAAGGTTAACCTACATGAGATAAAGGTTTGACCCACAGGAGCTAAGGGTTTGACCCATGTGAGCTAAAGGTTAACCTACATGAGCTAAAGGTTTTACCCATGAGAGCTAAAGGTTTGACCCATGTGAGCTACAGGTTAACCTACGTTAAAACTAGAGATGCACCGGATCCAGGTTCCGGATCCGGATCCGGCCGGATAATGGCGTTTTTATGGGGTCCGGTTACTGCCGGATACCTAGCGTGGCAACCGGATCCGGACCCGGAAGAACGTGATTACGCGGTTAATGTTTAGAGAAGCCATCCACTACATTGTGTTAGCAGTCCTCGTCGGAAATGGAAGCAGGGAGCCGAAAAAGTGCTGTGTGGCAGTACTTTAAACTGGTAGAGGGAGATTCAAGTCATGCGATATGCACGCTTTGCTGTCAAAGTTTGTCTCGAGGTAAAAACGTTAAAGTGTACTCAACATCTCCGCTGTTTTACTGCATTTTATACCATGGTCTGGGTGAATACTCGATTCTGATTGGCTGGAGGGTGTGGGTTAAAAAGTGATAATGTACACCTAGGAAAGACGTTCCGTCAAATTGCCTGATGACAGTTCTAAATTATTGCGCTGGCTCAAACGCTAGATGGTAACCATGGCAACGGAGACTCAACGTTATTTCACAGTTTATTCATCGCAAAACAGACAAAACATGAGTGATTTTATCATTTCTTTTAACTTATTTGGTGAGTTTGACAACTTTGAAGACTGGAATGCAGCAGAAGGAAAAGACAGAAGAGAATATGAAAAGAAAAAGGGGAAGCGACACAAGGAGGTGACACCGGAGGAATTGAACGAATTAGAGGATGACAAGGACGAGATAAACACAAAGAAAACGATTTAGGAAACTATCTGTGAACTTTGATTCTTTGAAACAAAATTTCGCATCATTCTCTGGACACACACAAGTAGCACTGGCCTTCTGAAATGATACTTCGTATCACATAACGTAAGGTTAAGCCATCATCTCACTTCCCATCACTGATCAACTGCTGCGGTCGGGTCGCTATGGCCAACGCCTGCATACGGGAGATATTAAATAGTGCGCTCGACTTGTAAAAATAAAAAAACGCTCACGATTTTAACTCTAAAACACGTTAAAGTATTATCAATTGATTAAATATTTATTTCTTTCGTAAGTGACCATGGTATAAGCGGGATAATGCCCTTCGAGGTGTCATTATCCCTTACATAATGTACAAGCTGATGATCGGAGTAGGATCCGGATCCGGTTCCGGATCCGGCAGGATCTTAAGCAGTGGATCCGGTATCCGGCAGGATCCTAAAAATCAGGATCCGGTGCATCTCTAGTTAAAACAAAGGTTAACCCACGTGAGCTAAAGGTTTGACTCACTCGAGTGAGAAATGGACCAAATCTCGACAGAAAAGAGCTTCAACACATCAACCAATGAGAGAAGACAAAGACACAAAGAGACGTCTGAATGCTGCAGCTGGAGGGAGTTCCTGGCGGGGGGAGGGGTGAGGATGTTCTGGGTTACTGACATTAAAGGTGCGAGGACGGGGGACGGGGGGGGGAGGACGGGGGAGGAGTGTTACATTCATAGTCGGATTAATTTCATTGAACATTAGTTATCACTGTGGTTAGAACTACACTGGTCACTGGGTTACGGTCAACTAACGGTTCAGTTCAGCTTTAAACGTTTTCTCAGCACATGATGTTTTCAAATGGGAAGCTGGTAACCATGGAAACCATAGTTCACTCCATGGCAACAGAGGAGGAGGAGAAAACTGACTGCAGTGATACAGATAGAAAAAAGACTCAAGCTGATGCTCCTTTTACCATATTTAGTTCATTTAGAAATTCATACACATCACTAGAAATTAATAAGATCAAACCTTCAGGGGTTAAAGGTCAGACTGAGTAACACACTGAATTTAACCTTTGTTATTGATCTTAGTCTCCATGTACTTTCACATCCAGGACAATTAACTCAATATAAATAAATAAAATCCCATATTAATCTATTGATCCTATGTTGATCTATTAATCCCATATTAATCTATCAATCTCATATTAATCTATTAATCCCATATTATTCTACTGAATCAGAGTTTGTTTCTGTAATGTGTCTGAATTCATGACGACTGAAAACATTTCAGTGAATAAAGAAGAGTGGTCACCACCGACTAAACTCACAGGTCAATAAAAAGTCACATTTGACTAAAAAGGTTAAATTAGAAATTTATTACAACTGACTCAGCTCAAAGGCACGTTACAAGGTCAGACCTGTTTCATCAGTTGAATGGTTTTATGAAACCACTGGACCAGAACCGAACCCACAATATAAAGAAAAAACAAACTAAAACAAAAAGGTTTTATTGCAGCAAAAATAAACCAAAGACAAAAACTATAGTACATGATCAATCATTAATTACAAAGTACAAAACATTTCATTCAAACGTCTGAAGACGATTTTTTAAATTAAACTTTCTATAAGAAATAAATAGACACGACTTTAGATAAAACAAACTGAAAACTGACTCACACTGTCCCAGGTATAAACTATTCACACTTCATAAATCTCTGAGAGGATCAGATAAGATGGAGCACGATGGATAAACTCCAGATCTAGAGCCTAGAAATGAACCTGATCAGGAAACCAACTCAATCAATATCATAAATAAATAATATTAATATATTTGGTGATTTCTGATCATCTGCAGCTTCTTGATGATGATCATCAGAACTGTCTAATCTGTTTCAGATTTGGTCTGAACTGTCTCTGTGGACGCCGGCAGACAATCTGTTAAATTCAAGTTGTTTCTACACGTTGAACAGATCAGAATCAGAATCAGAATCAGAATCGGAATCAGGACCAGGACCAGGATCAGGACCAGGATCAGAATCAGGACCAGGACCAGGATCAGGACCAGGACCAGGACCAGGACCAGAATCAGAATCAGGATCAGGATCAGGATCAGAATCAGAATCAGAATCAGAATCAGGATCAGAATCAGAATCAGAATCAGAATCAGGACCAGGACCAGGACCAGAATCAGAATCAGAATCAGAATCAGGATCAGAATCAGAATCAGAATCAGAATCAGGACCAGGACCAGGATCAGGACCAGGATCAGAATCAGAATCAGAATCAGAATCAGGATCAGAATCAGAATCAGGATCAGGACCAGGATCAGAAGTATTTATAGTATTTATCGTTCAAACATGAAGCGCTGAGGACAAACCAGGACGTCGTCTGCAGCTTTAATAAAATGAATTGAGTGAACTCAAATATTTCCTGATGAATCAACTAAAATTAATTAATTAATGTTAAAGCTGCAGTGATCTGATTCCTCTTAAATCAACATCACTTCATCTGTTCTGATTATTAAGTGTTTCAGTCATTTTTCATTTAAACTGGGTCCAGTTAGAAAAAACAAACATCATGAGTTATTTTAGATGTTTTAACACAAACAGATGAATTTATTCATTCATCTAATTACTTCATTATTCTCATAAAACAACATTTTATTCTTTATATTATTCAGACGTTCAGTCCATAGAAAACACAGTGACTGTACATCTTCATCATCATCATCAAACTAATACTATTTATGATGTGGTGAATCAGTGAATCCTGTTGAAACCCAGTGTTTTAAATTAGACGCTGATTATTTCATATGATTAATTAATGAATCAATTAACATAAATTAAAAGTAACTAATTAACTGAAAAGAGAATCAGCTGATGGAGTTTTAAGATGAAAAATGTCTGAAAGTCTTTAAATCTGTTTCCTATCAATGAAGTGAATATTAATATTAATTGTTTTAACATTCTGATCAATAATCTGTGGCTGAGCTCCAGGTCTTCATCCTCCTCCTCCTCCTCCTCCTCCTCCTCCTCAGGGGTCTCGCTCCTTCTTCACCTTCACCTCTCCCGCCAGGATGGTCGCTATCTCCCCCTGCATGAAGGCCCAGGGCACGGTGGAGCCGACCAGCGGACACTTGTCCCCGCTGGGGCAGTACACCTCCCCGGAGGCTCCCTGGGCCTTGATGCTCTCTCTGGAGCAGGGGAAACAGAACTTGTGGTTCGGGACGGAAGGACACTGAACGAAGTGTGTGTCCTCCAGGCGTTCGTGGCAGATGGTGCAGCACAGAGGCCCGCTGGTGGCCATGGGGGAGTCGTGCGGGAGCGGATCCAAGCCTCCCCCCGACTGCGACGGATCTCCGCTTCGGGAGGAGAGGCGCCTCTGGCCGGACACGGAGGCGGGGGACAGCGGGCTGCTGCTGGCATGTCTGGAGGAGGAGGAGCTGGACTGAACCGAATCTCTGTCCTTGTTCGGAGAGTGCGCGTTCACGAGCGTTTCCGCGACCGACATGAGCGCGGCCATCGGGGACTGTCCGTTCTGCGGGGGCGCGCTCGGTTCTGGAGGCGTGACCCGACCCGAGTGTCCCGGTCCGAGAGAAGGCGGCGGCCCGGCGAAGGAGCCCGCAGCCAAGGAGAGTCTGAGGGCCTCGGTCTGGCTGTTGATCCACTGCTGCCTCTGCTGCTCCTCGGTCAGCCTCAAGCCGGCCTCGGCTGAGTCCGGCTCCGGGGACGCTCTCCTCTTCCTCACGCCGCCTCTGGAGCTGCTGCTCCCGGTGCCAGCAGCCAGAGGTCGGCCCGGGAGCAGCAGGGAGGTGGGAAGCAGCGGGAAGCTGCCGTCGATGTGCGGCTGTGGCAGCATGTCTCCCCCCACACTCTCCCTGAAGGAGCGCAGCGGCTCCGGCAGCAGGTCCCCGAGCAGCCGCCAGTCCCCGGAGCCGTGCTTCTTCTCGTACTCCAGGTATTTAAATCCGGACGACAAACCTCGGCCCAGGTCCTTCATGCAGTCTTGGTACATCTGCTTGGCCACCCCCGACGCGCTGGAGAACACGGTCCCGGAGCCGCTGGGGTACTCGATGAAGAGCTTCAGCTCGTAGTCCAGACCGGGTTTGGACACGGCGTCGAAGGAGAACACCCTGCCGACCAGCCCGTGGTCCTTCTTGAAGCGGACATCGAACGGGGTGCAGCCGGACAGAACCACCAGCGTGTCGCGGACGGGTTTGGGTTTGCTGGCCCACTCCTCCTGGCGGTTCCGGAGGCTGTCGCTCAGCTCGGCCAGAACCTCCGCGTTCCGCTGCTTCTCCTTCAGCTCCTGGTCCACACTTGACACCGAGGCGGGCCGCTTTCCCCCCGGGTCAGACAGCGAGACACCGACCACGGAGCTCTGCGGAGCGGCTCTGCTCGCTGCGCCATGTGGGGCCGGTCCGTTGAGCAGGGTTTGGGGCAGCAGGTTCGGTGGTACGTTCATCTGTCCCGGGCCTGACAACAACCCCCCGTGGCTCCTGCTTCTGTTCGGGCTCTGTCGGTTCAGCTCCGGAGGTCCGTCGTCCAGTTTAAAGGTTCCGAGTCCGTTAGGCAGTCGGTAATCAAACCGAGCCCGGCTGTCGGTTCCGAGCGGGTATCGGTCCAAACCGGGCTGAGACTTCCCCGGTCCGTCCGTCTGGAGGTGGTCGTGGTTCGGCGGACCCGCCGGCTCTTTCCCGACCAGTAACGCCGCCTGGCTCTTCGTTAGGGTCGGCTGCTGGTGTGATGGAGGCGGCGGTCCCCCTGCGGGACTCCGGGTGTCCTGGAAGCCGTGGGCCCGCTTCAGGTGGCGGGTTGTCTCGATGACGAACTCGATCCGGTCCGCGCCCTCGTAATTGACGCAGCCCCGACACACGGCTTCGGTGAAGTCCCAGATCATGGCCCAGGGCATGCGGGGCAGGTCGCACAGATAACACGACTGTCTGCGGGACGAGGAGACCTGCGGGGAGGACATCTTCCCTCAGCCCGGCTCCCCCCCTCTGTCCTCGGCAGCCGCTCTCACCAACCTCCCGAACAGACGCTGGAGCCTCCACCCTGGCTCAGGTTATTGTTCGTCCCTCTGCAGCCCCGACTGCTGCAGAGGAGGGAGGGGTGGGGGTTGGGGGGGGGGGGTGGGGGTGGGGGGTAGTCTGCGTTTGGTTTCGGCATAAATTACACCCTCCACACACCTCATAGAGTCGTTTCATTTTTTTATTTATTATTATAATAATTCATATATATTTTATATTTTATATCAAGCTGTTTATGGCCACTATCTGTTACAGTCATTATTTTGCCTTTATACGTTTTCATACCTGATTGAATATTAATTACATAAAGTAAATGTTAATGTATCTTATTATGGTCTGTTACTGTAGGTTTAATCATATATTTGATCTGGATCACCTGGATCACCTGGATCACCCAGAACCATGGATCCAGACATCAGACTGAAAATGGGATCATGTGACGTCCTCTCATTAGTTGGTACAGTCGGAGACAAACTCAGCCTCCACTCACCTGGACTGATCTGGACATCGGTCACAGTGGTGGGTATCCATGACAACAGGAGTGGTTTCCACAGCACCAGCAGCAGAAGCAGCAGCAGCAGCAGGTGCAGAGCGGCTATTAGCTGAGAGAAATAAACGAAGAAGAACATGACACACTATAAATAGCTGCTGCAAACTCCCTGGTCACCATGACAACCTTGTATTCACAAACTCATTAATCATAGCATCGTGTTGCCGTGGTAACACTCCATCTGTACAGTTTCAGTGACACCTGCTGCCACCTGGCAGTCGGTTCATCTCTCCGACTGACACATGAATAAGTCTGTGTTTACCTGCGGCATCCAGGTGTGTGCCCTGCAGGTGGGCTGTGAGGTCAGAGGTCGTGGGGGTGTGGCTGGTCACTCTACTGAGGGCTGACTCCAGCTGGCTCTGGTTTAAGGAAAGGGAGCCAATAAACAGACAGCAATGAGGAAGCAGCAACACCTGAACAGGTGAGTGAGTTTACCTGCAGCTGCTGCTGCTGGATCTGCAGAGTCTCCAGGTGCTGCAACGACCACTGGCTCAGGCTCCGCGACCTGCTGACAGTGATGTTTTAAATTAAACTTAACAGATAAATGAGCTACTGAGTCAGAACATGATCATATATTGATCTTTCATTATATTAACGTGTGGAACAGACGATTAGTTGGATGATGATTTTGTAGTTTGTGTTTTTCAGCCAGAGACACAACTAGCAGCTGAATTAGCCACACTTTGCTACGGCTGAGTTAGCATCGGCTAGCTAACTGCAGAGACACATACCTGTCAGCCTGCAGCAGCTTCTCGACGCCGTCAGCCAGCTGAGACATTCGGACCTCCATGTCTGACTGAGCCTGGACATGTGTAAACAAGTAAAGACACATGTAAACAAGTAAAGAGACATGTAAACAAGTAAAGACACGTGTAAACAAGTAAAGAGACATGTAAACAAGTAGACATATGTAAACAAGTAGACACATGTAAACAAGTAAAGAGACATGTAAACAAGTAAAGACACGTGTAAACAAGTAAAGAGACATGTAAACAAGTAAAGACACGTGTAAACAAGTAAAGAGACATGTAAACAAGTAGACATATGTAAACAAGTAGACACATGTAAACAAGTAAAGACACGTGTAAACAAGTAGACACGTAAACAAGTAAAGACACGTAAACAAGTAAAGATTCACATAAACAAACAAGTAAAGACACATGTAAACAAGTAAAGAGACATGTAAACAAGCAGACACATGTAAACAAGTAGACACATGTAAACAAGTAAAGACTACGGGGAAGCCCCGCCTCCTGTGTGATGTGAACCTATGTATTGTTCACCTGTTGAACAAGGTGAACTGATCTGAGGGTTACCTTCAGGAGAGGAGCAGCTACAGCTACAGCAGCTGCAGACGCAGCAGCTGTAGCTGTAGCTGTAGCTGCGTTGCTATCATTTCCTAGGCAACCAGGAGACCGCACTGCCTCCATCTGGTCCACCACTCCACCTGCTGCATTCTGGGAGCTCAGAGCAGGAGCGTCCTGGGGGTTTGTTGTAGACGGGGACAGCCTCTGGTCCAGCAGCTGTACTTTGACCCTCCTCCTGGGGGCGCCATGGGAGCCAGATGAAGGAGCAGGAAGGTGTTCAGGTGTAAACCTACAGTCACATTTTACATTAAGAAATATTATTTGTTATTATATTTATTTATTATTTATTATTATTATGTTATTTAAATATTATTTAAAGGCTGGTTCCTCCTGGTCTCAGACTGAATCACCGTTAATTGAATGTTTTTCTCACCGTTGTTTCAGAGCTGCCAGAACGAGGTTTCGACCTCCGGTGATGAATCGTGACGTCTGGACGAAATGTCCTGAGGTTTCTGATAAAGAGTCAGAGTCAGAGTCACGACATACTAATCTGCAGCTACAACAATAAAACAAAGTCAAACACGAGTCACACGATGATTGTGACAGAAAGCTTCTGATACAGTGTTTAAATCAAAATGTCCTTTATATGTCCTTCCAGCTCAAGTCCTCTTTATTCTTTATTTTTGCTCTGGGAGGTGGCCACATTAAACACACAATTCATTATTTTCACAAATGTAAATTCTGCTAAAAATTAGTTTTACATCAGTATGTTATGTTTATTAAAACATTGACATCAAAACATTTAAACCATCAAATAATATTAAATCAAATCATTCTCCAGGAGATCTGAATCAGATCAGTAAATCAGAGAGAGCTTAATTATTTATAATGAATGTCTCTGCACATATCAGCCAAGACAACATGTCTCCAGGACAAGTCTCTGACTGTGTCCCCGGGGGGTTCACACCTGTAGTTAGTGCTGCCCCTTTGTGACTCATCACTGAAGACATGTCTTAACAACAAAGATCAACAGGTGAGTTCATAGGCAACAGGTAACTGAACAGCTGATCACCCAGTTCACTCAAATGGATCCAGATGCAGTTAGCAGACCCATCAATACTTACCCCATCAGTTAATACCCCATCAGTTAATGACCCATCAATAAATACCCCATCAGTTAATACCCCATCAATAATTACCCCATCAGTTAATACCCCATCAGTTAATACCCCATCAATAAATACCTCATCAGTTAATGACCCAAAGGTTTTATTGTCTGTCTGTCAGAGGTCCCAGTCACCAATAACCCAGTCACCAATAACCCAGTCACCAATAACCCAGTCCCCAATTACCCAGTCACCAGTAACCCAGTCACCAATAACCCAGTCATCAATAACCCAGTCACCAATAACCCAGTCATCAATAACCCAGTCCCCAATTACCCAGTCACCAGTAACCCAGTCACCAATAACCCAGTCATCAATAACCCAGTCATCAATAACCCAGTCACCAATAACCCAGTCCCCAATTACCCAGTCACCAGTAACCCAGTCACCAGTAACCCAGTCATCAATAACCCAGTCACCAGTAACCCAGTCACCAATAACCCAGTCATTAATAACCCAATCACCAATAACCCAGTCACCAATAACCCAGTCATTAATAACCCAATCACCAATAACCCAGTCACCAATAACCCAGTCACCAATAACCCAGTCATTAATAACCCAGTCACCAATAACCCAGTCACCAATAACCCAGTCATTAATAACCCAGTCATTAATAACCCAGTCATTAATAACCCAGTCACCAATAACCCAGTCATCAATAACCCAGTCACCAATAACCCAGTCACCAATAACCCAGTCATTAATAACCCAGTCATTAATAACCCAGTCATCAATAACCCAGTCATTAATAACCCAGTCACCAATAACCCAGTCACCAATAACCCAGTCATTAATAACCCAGTCACCAATAACCCAGTCATTAATAACCCAATCACCAATAACCCAGTCACCAATAACCCAGTCATCAATAACCCAGTCACCAATAACCCAGTCACCAATAACCCAGTCATTAATAACCCAGTCACCAATAACCCAGTCATTAATAACCCAATCACCAATAACCCAGTCACCAATAACCCAGTCATTAATAACCCAGTCACCAATAACCCAGTCACCAATAACCCAGTCATTAATAACCCAGTCATTAATAACCCAATCACCAATAACCCAGTCATTAATAACCCAGTCACCAATAACCCAGTCATCAATAACCCAGTCATCAATAACCCAGTCACCAATAACCCAGTCACCAGTAACCCAGTCACCAATAACCCAGTCACCAATAACCCAGTCATCAATAACCCAGTCATTAATAACCCAGTCATTAATAACCCAGTCATCAATAACCCAGTCATTAATAACCCAGTCATCAATAACCCAGTCACCAATAACCCAGTCACCAATAACCCAGTCATTAATAACCCAGTCACCAATAACCCAGTCACCAGTAACCCAGTCACCAATAACCCAGTCACCAATAACCCAGTCATTAATAACCCAGTCATTAATAACCCAGTCATTAATAACCCAGTCACCAATAACCCAGTCACCAATAACCCAGTCATTAATAACCCAGTCATTAATAACCCAGTCACCAATAACCCAGTCACCAATAACCCAGTCATTAATAACCCAGTCACCAATAACCCAGTCATTAATAACCCAGTCATTAATAACCCAGTCACCAATAACCCAGTCACCAATAACCCAGTCATTAATAACCCAGTCATTAATAACCCAGTCACCAATAACCCAGTCACCAATAACCCAGTCATTAATAACCCAGTCATTAATAACCCAGTCATTAATAACCCAGTCACCAATAACCCAGTCACCAATAACCCAGTATTTGTCTTGATTATACAGTAAACTGATTTGACATGTTGAACAGTAATAGTGACGGATGCCTTGAACAAGAATCAAGATATTTTTTCTTTTTCATTGTTTTTTTTGTTTTTTTAATTTCGCGTGACCCTGCACCTGTACCGTAAGTACACAAAGCACCTGTACCGTAAGTACACAAAGCACCTGTACCGTAAGCACACAAAGCACCTGTACCGTAAGTACACAAAGCACCTGTACCGTAAGCACACAAAGCACCTGTACCGTAAGCACACAAAGCACCTGTACCGTAAGTACACAAAGCACCTGTACCGTAAGCACACAAAGCACCTGTACCGTAACTAGACTCCTACCGTGCTGAGAGTCCGCCTCTGGCCGCAGTGGAACTCCGTTATCCGGCTTCTGTCTGAGTGTTCCGCCGCTCAGTTGGTGCTGCTGCTCGGTCAGAGGGGGCTGGACACGGGGAGGGTCCCGAAGCTTCTGGACAGTTATCTGGACCGATCCCGGTCCTGGTCCTCGTCTTGGTCCTAGTCCGTGTACCCGGCCCGGCTGAGGAATCCGGGTGGTGCGGATTAAGACGTCCCCGGTATCCGAGCTGCAGGAGGACTGATCCGGACTGAAGTGTGTTTGTGAGTCGGCCTCAGACCACACCTGAGACCACACCTGGGACATGCGGACTGTTGTTAACTCACCTTTAAATAAAGTTGTTGTGACTGTCAGCTAACACTTAGCCTGCAGGCTAACATCAACGTTCAAACTTCCCGCTCCAACATGTTCCGGATAAAAACTGGAGAACGGTTAAAACTCGACGAGAGGCGGAAGTCAGCGCAGAAAGAGAAGTTTATAAAGTTAAAATTATATTTAAATCAGAAAAAAAGCCCAGCTGCTGAAAACTGAAGTTAAACTGTGAAATCTGGAAGCACAGCAACAGTTGCTGACAACAAAACACTGCAACATCCGGTTGCTTCTTCTTCGTTTAGGATTTTTGTGTGTGTTGCTGGTGTATACTGCCCCCCGATGGTGTATACTGCCCCCCGCTGGTGTATACTGCCCCCCGCTGGTGTATACTGCCCCCCGATGGATAAAACTACACATGAGACATAAGACATGTTTATTAATCCCACGTATGGGAACTTTCCTTGTCACAGTAGCACGGAATTTGGCAAAAAAAATATACAGAAAACAATGACAACTTTGTCAGGGAAAAGAGCTGCCAAAAAAAAAACAATACAAATTTGAAAAATATATACAAAAAATAACAATACTCTGAAAAATATACAGAGAAAAAACTAGAAATATAACGACATTCTGTATACACAGTGTGGTGGTGGAATAAACTTTACAAATAAATAATTGCTAAAAACTGAGATGGTGAGGTGCTAAGAAGCAGATTAATTTGTGCAGAATGACAGTTCTTATTGACTCAGGCTGGTGTTGTTCAGCCTGATGGCAGCTGGAATGAAGGACCTGTGTTCCTTCTTGCAGCATGGATGCAGCAGTCTGCTGCTGAAGGAGCTGCTTAGGCCAGCCGGGTACAGACAGAAGAAAGAGAGAAGAGAACAGCAAGATGACAAACTGATGATGTTACATGACAGTTTGAAAATGTAAGAGGAATCATAGGCAGGTTGGAGAATTGTTCATTCAGGTAGGAGTGGATAACTGCAGGATTCCATGAAGACTGGGCAGGCTGATGAGACCACGACAACAGATGTAGTATAGAGCTCCACAGGAAACGCACAACTCCAGGCCAGAGATACTCACAAGAAGAGGGGGGAGGAGGGGAGGGGAGGGGAGGGGGGGGAGGGACACACAGCTGTAAACATTCTATACAGTAATAGCACAGAATTGCATGACTAGTAGTAGATTGGAAATTAGAGGACAAGAGCTCTGTGCCAGAGAAAAGAAAGTGGAGGTTCCTATGAAGAACTCCTCTTTAAAGAATCTGGGAGCAGACAGAACATCTATGGAGTTTAGAGAGTTTTTGGTGTGAGACAGTCCTAGAGAAGTCAACTCTGCGTCCTGGTCTGAACTCTGGGTTGCCATGGTTACGGGGGGTTAATAAAATCAGTCATATTCCTAGAGATGAGAGCAGCACCCACTAAAGTGGGGAGGAATACCTCTAGGTTCATCTAAAGAGAGGAAGTGCCATATATGGAGTTGTTTTTCACTAGAGATGTTACCAGGTGTTAATCATGTCCTCTTATCTTCTCTGTCCTGACAGTTATGGCACGGGCTTGGAAGCCATCACACCTTCTCTGTATGTTCCCACACAGCTACACTCATCTCAAAGAGAATACAAAGGATATGTGAGATTATATATGTTATTAGTAAATTGCCATTACAGTAGTGGATAGACTTCCCATGATGCTATGGGTCTAGGATGACAGGAGACTTCCCATGAAGGATTTCAGTCTCTGAGTTCTGTAAAGTGTCTTGATGCTTATATTGTCTGTGAAGAAGTCTTTGGTTCTGTTGTATTTTTATAAAATATGTCTGAGGCTAAAATAATCTGACGAGTCACAGTAAGAGCCATAAAACACAAGCAGACAGTCACACATTGATTACATGTTTTAATTTTTACTTTGTTCAGAACATCTCTGCTTTCATTTCTGCAACAAGTATTAATGTTTCTATTGAATGAATGACGCTGTAAAGAAGTTATAACACGAAAAGATAAATAATGATCAAATGAAATGAAAATAAAAGAGTGTTAGGAAAGTTGTTCTGGAGTCTCTCTGTTGTAAACTGATTCTGCTTCAGATGGACCAATCAGATCATGATGGACAGAAGAGTCATACACGTCACCTGATCATGGTGGAGTTGCTTCATATTCTTATCTACCTACCTTATCTCTATGAGGCTAAATGTTTTACATTAGCTTGTTTGGGGTAATTAAATGTTTAACATTAGTTTGTTTCAGCTGATTAAGCGTTTAATGTTACTTTGGTTTGGCTAACTAAATGGTTAATGTTATTTCATTAAGGTTAATTCATTGATGAATCAAAACACAATCACTGGCATTTGCTTGTTCTTTAATTAGTGATAATAAAAGAACTAATTAAAGAATTGAAGTTTTTTTTTTTTTTAACTACGCTAATAACCATTTTCATCTTCTCCTATTGTTGTCATTTATATTTCTCAGGACACCGAGGAGTTCCTGATACTCCGGGGTTGTTCTGGAGTAGAGCATCCCGTTGTTCAGCCACTCTTTAACACCTTCATACTCCTTCGGTCTCAGGATGCCCATCTCGTAGTAACGGTCCGTCATCAGTTTGTCTCCAACGTTGTGGTACCACCTGGTTCCTCTTTCGGACAAAATATCACGTCTTGTCCTCCGTTGTGGTAGTCCTGGAGAACCCACAGGTAAAGAACAGAGTTTTACTGGAGAAAGTCTGCTCATGTTGTTATCGAACTATCTGGAAATGTTGTGAGGAGAGCAACCAATAGCAGAAAAAACAAACTCTCCATCTTCTTCAATGAAAGCCATGTGATGTTCAGTTTAAAGGCTGGACACCGTCTCAGTAGACGACTATAAATGAAAGGCTTCTGTTCTGAGTTTCAATCATGTCTATACACTGCACTGTACTAAGAAATGTTATGTCCTTCAGAAAAATTACTTAAAATATCAAACAAGTCCTAAAGTAGGCAAAGACATCTCCAGCAAACACGTGAACAATATTATACATGTGTGTTTGTTTATTTACTAAAGTGAGCCAATATTACATATCATGTCCTCCTTGTGTCCAGTATCTGCTGTGACCTCCTGGTAACTAAATGTTTCTGGTAACTGCTGATCAGTGGTCTACAGCAGCTTGGAGGAATTTTAGCCCATTCCTCAGAACAGAACCACTTCAGTTCTGAGATGTTGGTGGGTTTCCTCACATCAACTGCTTGCTTCAGGTCCTTCCACAACATTTCTATTGGATTAAAGTCAGGACTTTGACTTGGCTGTTCCTAAACATTCGTCTTGTTCTTCCATTCTTTTAGATTTGTGGGTTCCAAACTCTTTAGAGATGGTTCTGGAAACTTTTCCAGCCTGATGAGCAACAACAACTCTTTCTCTGAGCTCCTCAGAAAGCTCCTTTGTCCACAAACATGTGTTGTGAAGATCAGACTGAGACAAATCCCTGATTTATTGAAACTAAACCAGGAACTGAACCACACCTGAGTCTCATTACATTGATGGAAACACTTCTGAACAGGACGTGAATATCTGCTAAAGTTTTGAGTCATCTTTATGCATAGATAGATAGATAGATAGATAGATAGATAGATAGATAGATAGATAGATAGATAGATAGATGATGGATGGATGGATGGATGGATTGACCTTACATAAGTTTTCTGTAGATCATTAATATGATTAGTTTGTAATGTACCTGCATCCTTCCTAAGAGTCTCTGACATCTCTGGATTGGCCACGATCAGCGACATCTTCATCAGTTTATCAGCATTTGCACTGATAGCAGTCTGAGCCAGCTTTTCACTGTAAGCAGGAAGGAGGGGAGTTTAACATCTGTCTCCAGCTCAGTTCAGACATAAAAGATTCATCCTCACCTGATTCTATCACCCTCTTTAGTGTGACCGGTGGTCAGAGCCAGTTTGTGGTGTTCTGTCATGACCTCTCTGGTGAGCCCTCGGTTCCCTCTTTCACTCATCAGAGTCAGAAGTTGTGGACGCTCTGTGAACAGATTCTGTTTCAGGTGTCTGTTCTCGTCTTTCTGCAGCATCTCGTGAGCCTTCCTGAAGGTGTTTATGGGCGGGATGTGGTCGGCGTTCACAGGGGAGTTGTTGTTCTTCTTCTCGTTGTTGTTGTTGTCGGGCTTATTCTTTTTCCGGACTCCTTTGACACTTTTGGGAAGAAACACGTCTCATTCAAACTAGAATGTGAAGGAAGTCATGTCATTCAACAGCTGCATGATTACTTACTCGGGCATCTTTCCAACCATACCAAGCTTATAGGTTTTGATGACCTTGATGTCGTCTTCAGGTAAACCATCTGTGCTCATCTTGTTCACGTAGTCCTTATACATTTCTTTGGTCTCATTTTGTGTCTTCCTGCTTCCTCCAAGCAACTTGTATTTTCCAGGGGTTTTGTAAGTGTCGTCATATCCTTTCTGCAACTTCAGAACGGGGGCGTACATGTGGAGGTTTTGTTGAAGCTTAGTAGAGATAATAAATGATCAGTTAACCATAGAGAAGAATGAATTTGACGTTTGGGCTTTGAACAGAAGAAATTATGATGATATAAGATGTGAAAAATATCAAATAAAACATTCTAATAATATATGTGAAAACTAATATTTTCACATGTTTTGAAATATTCTCATAATTTTCAATTCAATGAAAAGCAGGGAACACGAAAAATATGGTCCACGACTCTCCAGACACGTTCTCTTAGATGTGATTTATATATATATTTACTTATTTAGTACACCAGAGCACCAAACCTTTATCCTAACTGTCAAAACAAAACCAAACTCTGTTCACATACAGGTGATATGTTTTGCCTCAAGGAACTGGGGTCAGTCCAGCCTGGCCACAAAAGATCCCCAAATATAGAAGTGGATGCCTTGAAGTACAGAAGATCTTTCTTGAGATTCTATGGAGGTATCACATCCACGAAGTGAAAGAACACTCTGATGTACCACAAGTTTTTGCATGTGTGGGGATACACTACGACACAAACAAATGAAAGCTACTCTTTCCATGTGCTGATTGAACAGCTTCACAGAAAATGGCTTTAGGATGTTGAGCATCGTTTCCCTTGCTTGCTCCATCTCTGGGCCGACTACTTACAGTGTCTGGCCAGTGTGTGTCAATGCAATAGATGGTGCACAAATGTCCAAGTGTGCTGGCTGATGTGCAACTGTTACAACAACAACTCCCGTGCATAATAAATTAAATGCCTTTTCCATTAATGAAGCAAGTGTCTCATAAGCTGCTTATAAGTAACCACCAGCTGTTATCTCATATCTTTTATCGTTTATTGCCTTGTACATGGTTTAATTTCACATTAACGCTTTTATCTGTCTTGTAAAGGTCATTAACAAACCTCATTCTAAACCTGACATCACAAGAAAACTTGAACCATGTTTAGTTTGTATATAAAAAAAAAAATAAAACCTTACTGTGTTTTTGACTTCATTGCGAAGTCTGAACGCCTCACCCCTCACATCGTCTTGGTTTCCGTTTGTTGCCTGGGCAACAGCGTGATAAAGGCAGTTTTGCCTGTCTGAATTTATGGGGATAATGGTGCCATCTGGTGTCTGGATTTCAAAATGTCCGGTGTATGGATCCGTTTCACCACGGAGCCGTTTGGAGATCTTGGAGAAAAACCCTGTTCTGTAGAAGAAGAAACATTTCAATGTAAAAGAGGAATAAGGTGTAAAGACATGACCTGTCCATGAGCATCAGCATAAAAACACAACTACACATCTGCTCTGAATAACGAGCAGAATTTCATAGGAACTTTGATGTTGATCTCAACTTCGGTAGCATTTCTATGCTGTCCTGATGTCCTCTGATGGCAAACAACAATAACACAATATAAACATTACGTCCTTGTTTAAAAAGTATTTGATGCCACTCACTCTTGAGGGTTTTCGGGCTCCTTTGTCAGTTGCAGTATGATGTCTCCGGCTGAGGCATCCTTTCCTTGATAATATTCTTCTGTCAGCCTCTTCCCATGTTTGTCCACCACAACCAGTTTGATGCCTTTTCCTTGGAGAGAGTCACCCTGGGTGAGGACGAGGATGTCCAAAGCTGTCGCTGGGTGGTCAGGGTCACAGATTTCTTCAACGTAACATCCGAGGGCCTCACTCTCAGCCTCTGACACAGCCTCACATGGACGTTGGATGGCCTTCTTCATGTGGTGGTTATACAGCTGGTTGTCAAAAAAACTCTGACTGTCGGCCCGGCCCAGTAAATTACTGACGGCACTGCCAGCAATGTGGTTAATTTTATTCATGCACACTTTGTTCACGAAGGAGGTCATGTGCCTGGAACAAGCCTCAAGCAATGCGTTTGAAACGCTTTGTGCAATGATGTTGAGGAATTCCTGTTTAAGTCGTTTCACATCGGACAAATTGTGTCTTTCATTCAGGTCGTCCGTTCCTTTTGTTAGTTTATTGATGGTTTTCAGGAACTGAGGTACAAACGTTTTATTGATGAGTTTCTCTGTAGGAAATGATGTCAGTATTTGTGTACATAGTGTGATGTATTTAGCTGATTCGACACACAGCATCATGTTCTGCATTCGACCCAAGCCTTTCTGACTCTCCATGTGTTGCATTACAACTCCACAGACCTGAGACAAGGTGTCCAGGACTTTAGTGACCATGGTGCATTCCATCATAAGGTCAGGAATCACTTGTGTCGTCATCATATCCACTGACTGACGCATCTGTTGCTCACATGCACGGCTTATTTTGAAGTCGTCTTCCACGGTGGTGTCTGGTACTCCTGAGCAGACGTAATCTGTGAGGGCCCGATCCAGCTCATTGTTGACTTTGATCAATGAAGACACTTTTTTTTCAAAGGCGTCCTTCAAAATGCTCTGAAAAAGAGCCTTGAGTCCCTTGTCGGCAGCGTAACCCACAGCTACGACACATCCTTGTTTCCCCAGTTCCTGAACAGCATACTTAGTTGCATGTTTAAAACACTGCTTCACTGTGAAGGCCGAGGTACATTTAGCGCCTGTGACCAGACCTTTCGCACCACTACGTACTGCACTAGCGGCTCGCTTCAATTTGGCAAATCCTCCAAAGACCAGAGACACCCCAATGCTGATGGCTTTGGCGATTGCCCACTCAGCCCAGTCGAAGCCGCCTTGAATCATGCCTCTAAGCCCATGAATCATGTCGGACACCCCCTCACTGATCAGTCCCAGTCCGAACTGACTGGCTGCACCACATGACAGAGCACAGACCAGAACACCCGCTGCTACCTGAATGACGCCAAGACAAAAACAAGCCAGGGCATCGTAACAAAACTCGGGTTTCTTTTTAATCTCAAACACAATGCCAAGTCCAAACTCATAGAGTATCTTCAACTCATTGGTCGTTATCGGGTCTTTATCTATGGAGAGATCGTAGACGCTGGAATCCTCGACTATGGCATCGCTTTTGCTGCTTTCAAGCTGTTTAAGAGTTTTCAGTGCACTTTCAATGTACCCTTTCCAGGACTTGAAGATGTTCATCCTGGCTTGCATTTGATACTGGAGGTTGCTGTTTTTGTTGTGTGGAGGAAAGTCACTAGTGACCGATAAATTACAAAACATCATTGTGTTTGTTGATTCTGCCAGGTACGTGTCCACTGAGATGTTGGCTTTTTCCAGGAATGCCTTTGCCTCTGACATGTAGTCTTTCTTTCTCAGGTTGATGGTGAAGTATGCTTGATTATAGAGTGCTACAGCACAGTAGAAACGGTCACACTTTGCAGCACTCTGCCAATAAGATACTGCTCCATAGTCACATTTCTTTTTGTCAATGCAGTACAAGTCAGTTCTGCTTTTTGCCTGTTTGATATAATCATAAAAATTAGTGCTTTTCCCCTGTAGGAGACAGTCACCAGTGTTCTTTAAGTGCTTGCTCAGGTCTTCTTTCAGCATTTTGATTTCATCGTGCCTGCTGATATGTTCTTCATGGAGGATGAGCCACAGAGCCCATGACTCTTTGAGAGAATTGAGTGCAGTCTGATAATCAAACTTTAAACGATGGATCCTAAAACACTCAGGAACATTCCTCAGCTTCATTTGTGTGATGTCACTTTTTTCTTCCTCTGTGAAATTCTTGTCAAAGTCACACAGAAATTTACAAAATTTGGAGAAAAGATCTTCCTTCATTTCTACTTCAAGCAGCTCCTGTTTCTCCATGCTCTCTAAACGGCTGACCTCGTACTCCTCTCTAAGTCGTCTCATAGTTTCCACTGATTGGGCTTGATAAGCTGGAGCTAGATGGTCCCTGTTGAGTATCATCTGCACCATCCCTGGGTTTCCTTTACGGGCAGTGCGTCCAAAGACCTGTCTCTCCACGCGGTGACTTCCAGGGAAGTACGTGAGAAGCACAAAGAGACCGCCACACTCGTTCACTTCCTGATGAACATGAATGTCAGTCCCACGGCCACCGAGGTTTGTGGCGATGATGACGTGTCCTTTGCTGAAGTTCTGTTTCTCAATGTTGTGCTTTGCACTGATTGTGTACATGGTGATCTGTGTCTGTCTTTGCTGGCTGTTCATCTTAGTCTTCAACTCATCTGCAGTCTTGACATCCTCACAGATTATCAAGACAACTTGTCCCCGATCCGCAGCTTTCCATGCAGTCTCACAGATCGCCTCGATCCACTCAGGGTTGCCACCACTCACCTGAACCGCCGGCAGCTCAACCACTTTTTTATGGCGGTGACAAGGAATGACATAGCTTTCTGTTTTGTAATGCCGTTTTAGAAATGTCTTCTCAGCTGCGCCACCTAATGTCCCAGAGACTCCAAAAATGCCTTTTCCATGGAGGTATTTTTTAAAGAAGTAGACGTTTGACATGTAGTTCGTTACAATAGATAATTGTGAAATTGCCAGCTGGTGCTTCATCTCCAGAAACTGTTGCAGTCCATCACCCCATCGCTTGTTTTTTTCCAACACTCCACTGGCCTGAAAGTCCACGGGAATAATGGCATCGTACTGATGACTTTCGGCGTCACTGAAACCTCCTCTGTCGGCTTCAGGTGCTTTGTCGATCATGTACTCTCGTCCTTGTGTCATTCGGATGGCTCTTAAAGCGTTCTCAGCAAACACTGGCAACTGATTTTCAACATATGTTTTCAAGAACGATGGAACCACAATAAATCCTTTAGATTCCTCCAGAGAATCCAGGGAACATTCGGCAGAATATTTAATTTTAGTCTTTAATTTGTCAACAGTTTCTTCAATGAGTGATTTCTCAGGCAGTAGTTGACAGGATCGACCGTTCTCTAGTAGAAGCATGCTGACATCCGGTTCTCCATCAGAGCTTTCTTTCCTATACAGTTTGGCTTTGTTGTCCACCACTGAGTAGCAGTCTACAGCCACACTATAACCCGTCACCCTCTCCAGACTATTCAGTATCGCATACTGTACCTCAGGTCCAGTTTTGGCCATGATTTTCTCTGTGGCTTTCCACTTTCCATCCTCAAGGCTGTCATCGTTTGTTTGTGCCTGACGCTCGGCTTCCTTTACTTCATCCATGTCCTGCTGTGAGTACAACCCCATCTCAACACCAAGCAGCAGTACGTTGTTTGCTGAGAAGTCTTTTGATTCAGAGCCCATCACAGCCTGGACTGTAGCCATGTGAAACTGCTGGATCCTGGTTCCCCACTGGATCTCCCCCGTCTCAAACACCTCTATGGGCCGACAGGCAGACATCATGGCCCAGGTGGCAGCCAAGACTTGCTCCATGTGCCTCAGGCCACTGGCTTGATGTGATAGAAAAGTCACCTGAACTCCACTGTCCAGCGTCATGTAGTCCACTTCATCCACGACTACACACTCAAACGCCCTCGGCCCTCTAGTGGTCTTCCTCTCAAACTGCTCCAGCAGTGAGTCTGCTGCGAAGGTACCGACTGTACCGTAAACGATCTGCTTGCTGTATGCTTCCTGGATCAGTTTGTCGTGAGTGTCAGGACCACAGGTATTTATGTTTGGTGGGGGCACAATGGATGATGTCACACTAAACATGGAGTATAATTGTTTCCACGCCTCTTGGTCGCGGATTGCTAGTAAAGGAGAGCTGGTGACGATGTCCACCTTTGTCCCTCTGATGGCCTGAATCGTAGAAAACATGGCTAAAATACAAGTCTTGCCTTCTCCAGTGCTGATTTCCAAGAGACAACCTTTTTGGTCCTTGGACTGTGCCAGCAGCAGTAGAAGTAAAGAAGCAAGCTGAGTGATTCTTGGGAAGTATCCTTGGACTTCTTCACCGCGCTGAGAGGTGAATGTGGTGCATGTCTTCACAGCTATAGACAGCCCAACCAGGACTTCCTTGAGATCATCAGAGTTAGGCCTGGAAAAATCAAACGAAGCTATAAGATATTTCACTTGTCTGATCATTGATCTATTCAAGACCACATGTTTCTTTCTGGGCAGCTCTGCCTCCATGTGTCTCAGTATGTCTTCGAGCAGCAACAGGACATGTCCAGGACAGTCTGTGTCCTGCATCTCACTCAGAATAGTGTCTACATCTTTGTCTTGCTCATATGAAGCACAGTCCTGTATGAACTGGACAGGATGTTTTTCCTTCAGCGCAGACAGAGCATCGATGCAGCTCAGCCTGTAGGTGTACACCTTGTGGAGGATCTCTGAAGTCACTCTCTGGTCCATGCTTAAGGCCTGTCCAATGAAAAGTTTGATTTCCTTTGGGGTCCAGATGTTGTTGAACAGTATTTGACTGAGGATCTCTTTGCTTGCTGGGGACAGCTGTGATGTCATTTTCAGAACATTTACTAGAACCTGTCTGGCCAACGTTGGGTTGGAGACATGCAGCTGTTCTTGTAAACTGAGGATGAATTCAACCTTCTTGTCTTGTCCAGTTGTGAGGACCTGGTCAAACTCAGGGTCAGCCTCCAAAGTGACCTTCACCACTGCCTCCAGGACGTGGAGCTTCTCCGTCAGAGACAGGTCCACGTATCCAGTGGCCTGGTCCAAAGCAAACTGGGACCAGAGTGGGATGTTGTTTGCTTCTAAATGTTTTAAGGTCAACTCGTTTTGGAGAGTCTTCATCCTGTCCTCCAGGCTGTCCTCCACACATTCACTCATAATTTGGTACTTGGTCAAAAGTTTTTCAAACTCCTCATTAACATCAGCAAGCTGTGGAAATGAACAAAGAGCACAGCGTTAGTCTTTTGGTAGCGTTAAAAACATTTTCCTTCCTTCCTTCTATCCTTCCTCTGCTGTCCCTTAGAGACAGCAACTGGTACAATACACTCCTGACCACATGATGGCGCTGCTTATTCAGACAGTTTCAATAATCAGGTGTGACCTCAGGTACCTGAAGGTCTGATCACTATGAATGTTGACACCAGGTCTGAACCTTGATGCTTCATGTTTCAGATCAAAGATGAATGAAGAACATGTTGCTACAGAGAGACACGACTTCACACTCACACACTAATGCCAGCACAGGAAGTAACTGGGGCTTCAGTGAACAGAACTGCTAACCCTCCAGTTTGTGAACAACCCGCTCTAACTGGATGAATGGGGGACACAGAGGACATGTTTACCTCGTCTCTCTCTATCTCAACTGATGGATCTTCCAGGACCTGGTGGAGAACCTGAGATCTCTGCTGGTTGACGTCTCTTCGTCGGAGGTTCAGATCTTCTTCAAACCTGCTCTGAGCTTTTTGGAGTTTCCTCCTCGACGCTTCATTCCTCTCGATCTGCTCCTGGATCCTCCTCTCTCTCTCCAGCTCAGCGAGACGCCTCCTCTCCTCTTCTGCTCGTCTCTCCATTTCTTGTCTTATTCTCTCTTGTCTCTCTCTTTCTCGTCTCTCCATTTCTCGTCTTTCTCTCTCTTGTCTTTCTCTCTGTCTCTCCATTTCTTGTCTTATTCTCTCTTGTCTCTCTCTTTCTCGTCTCTCCATTTCTTGTCTTTCTCGTCTCTCCATTTCTTGTCTTTCCCTCTCCCGTCTCTCTCTCTCTTGTCTTTCTCTCTCTCGTCTCTCTCTCTCTTGTCTTTCTCTCTCTCGTCTCTCTCTCTCTTGTCTTTCTCTCTCTCGTCTCTCTTCTTCTTCGAGTTTCCCTGTTAAAAATAAATAAGTTAAGTTTTTTTCCTACTTCAGTCACATGACAATCATCCATTAGTGTAGCCTCCCAGGCCACTTCATTAGGTACACCAGTGTAATGGATTCTGATTTAAATAATGTTCAGAAAGGTGGTGATTCACCTGGATGATCATTGTGGAGGATGGAGTTAATCTGGATTGATTTGAGAAAATGACCCATATTTTAGAACCAACTACAGTACAATAGATCTACACAATGAAAACACAGTAGAATCAGCATCTCTCTCAGTTAGTAGAAACTAAAGCTGAACCAGGACCTTCATGGAGACTAGATTCACTAGTGTACCTAATGAAGTGGCCTGGGAGTGTATAAACATATGGACATAAATGAAACTCAAGTTTTTAAATTAAAAAATTCAAAAACGACAATTTTACAGGATTCTCTTATTTTTG
Organism: Chelon labrosus; assembly: GCF_963514085.1. NCBI lineage: Eukaryota > Metazoa > Chordata > Actinopteri > Mugiliformes > Mugilidae > Chelon > Chelon labrosus. The sequence continues at coordinate 29,704 of NC_140353.1, forward strand.
TTTGTTTTTTGGTTTTTTTTGCATCATTTGCATTAAAATAGCATCGGCCTTAGCATTACATTAGCATTGGCAGTTGCTTTGGCTGTGGTGAAGGTGGAAGGTTAGGGTAGAGTCTGCCACTAAGGAACACTGACTCTCTAGCTACTCACCAAAGTTGGGACAGCGATCGACTACAATGTCAGAAATGTTGTTGATCAGTTCAAACTGTTGGCGGTTGGCGCTCTCTTTTAAGGTGTATGAAGCTCCGCCACCAGAACATTTGAGGTCCCACTCCCTGTGGTTTCCATAGCGGAGGGAGACCTCGCCGATGGGAGGCAGAGCGTACAGATACTCTGCTGAGCTGTTGCCACGCAGAGTCCGAACATCCTGACCACAACAGAACGGGAATCAACCAATGATCACATAAAAACCAGAAAGAATCTAGAAAAATATATATGACTTAAAAAGATCTGAGAACAGGAACATTTCACCAAATGTATCTAGCCTCAAAGAACCCACATATATCTCACACATTGTGTCTTTAGACTAACAACAAGTGGATTTGGACCCTATCCAGTCGATTGGGTTCTAACCTAGAACCTTCTGCTGAGAAGCATCAGTATTAGCTGAGTACCCACTCACTGAATATACAACGAAGTCCTAGAAAAACTATTCAGTCACTTATTCAAGCATTGATCATAAGGCTCACATCACAACATTTCAGTAACAGTAGTCGCTGCACTAAACACACTGAGGTTTTTGTCCTCCTGTGTCCTTAATATAAGAAAATCCTTATCTCATATAATCAGGTACGACACAGGTACGATTTAAAAAAACTTTGTGGATTTTCTTCTATGGTGTGAAATGGTGGGTGTCACCTGCCGCATACTGTTGTGTGCATCAGTGACACTGTTGATTATTTTTGTGGTAAAGGCCTGCGACCCACTTTTGGGTCGCGATCCACCAGTTGAGGATCACTGTTTTAAACAGTGGACAGTAGAGTGGATAATGGATTAGCACTTAGCATTTAGCTAAAACAGTCCGTAGATGTAGCTCCTGGAATGAATCCTTCCTCTTTTCTCTGTAATGTCTGATCCACACACACTAACACATGTTAACACATGCTAACACACACCAACACAAGCTAACACACACCAATACACACAAACACACGCTAACACACACCAATACACACAAACACACAACAACCTTATAACTGATCAAGGACAGAACAGCAGCTGAGATCTGTAGAACTGAACATGTTTTAATTTATCCGTTACAGTACAACGTCACCTTGAGAAAACAACATTTAATAACTAAATATATTCAAAAATAATGAATGTTTTTTTTTACTGTTACAGTGTCCAAGGAAAAATTATTTTAGTGATATTATTATAAAAAGAAGACAATGCCTGAATAGAGAAGTTCTGACTTTGTAAAGTAGTTTGTTCACTCGTCTGTGTTCATCTAAAACCTTTAGAAGTGTGATAGTTCTCATCTCAAATATTAACTCAATATCAAGCTGTAATATTAGAGGTTGCCTTGATTGAAGATGTTTAGATCTCAAGTTTTTTGCAGTTTGTTGCACCTGAATATATTTAATATTTGTTCTATTCTTACTCTGTGTCTAAATGAGATTGTGAGTGTTATGTATGTTTGTATTTTATTCTTCTGTGGTGGTCATTTAGTTGCATCATGCACACAGAGACAGTAAAGGCTTTTCTATTTATTTCTATCTATTTCTTTTAGATTAGTAAACTCACGTCCTCTCTCCATCCGGTGCGGTAGTACCAGGTGTAGGGCGTCTCGTTGAACAGGGTGTTGGCGTTTCCCATGGTTCAGTCTGTTTCAGATCAAATAGACGTCAGACATAAATCTCCACCTGCAGCTACAAAATCAGTCACTTGCTTCATGTATGATGAGCTCTGGATACAGGTGAGAGGAGCATTCATTAACAGATCACCTGTCTCTGAAGAGCTGAACGTTTGTTTTAATGTCAGCTGGGATTTATCTCTAGCACGACTGTTTCCACACATCTGTGGGATCAATGTTTGAAATCTTCAAACCTAACAAGAAGAAAGATTTTCAAGACTCACAATAAGTGTTTTCTAAGTCTGTCAAAAGTTTAATGCTGTCTGCAAAATAATAATCAATTCTAGAAGTTTTAGTTTCTGTTTCTTTTTCCTTCTTTTGACAGAATTCCTCCAGCACGTTTTTATTGTTTCACATCTGTCAAATGTGAGGAAAGACGTCTTATCTCAGTGATATCAGGCAAGGCTGCCTGATATCACCAGGCAACACCCCCCTCCCCCCATGGGCCCCTCCCAACACAGCTACAGCTGAACCCGGTAACCCTGTGCTCAGACGTAGCTCTCTTTATTTCCCCCGTCATGGGTTTCCTCTTGTTTTCAGTTTCTTTTTGAGTCAATCACTGCTCATGCTCATTCACAAAGTAATATTTACACAAATCAGATTTTTTAAAACATTATTTCTAAACTTATTTACAGACTTGCTTAGCTTTTCTTTATCAGACTGAAACCTTTCAAACCTCACCCCAATGAACCAGCCGTGCTCCAACACCACCTCCTTCCTCTGGGACAGCAACAGATGATTATTGATGACGTGCTGTCAGGAAACAGGACACTGTTCTTAATTTCACTTTCAGCAGAGTTGTGTCAACATGCATCGCTCAGCCCTTCAGCCTCATGGTCATAGCCTGAGGTAAAAAACACAACAGTTTAAAACAACACATTTCCATTGTAGCCTCCTTTATCTGATTCCCACTAGTGTGGTCTCTGTGTCTGTCAGTTTTCCATTTTAAATCAAAGAGAAGTAAAAATTGGTTTTAAACCGAGAGACGCTTCATTCATTCACCCTGACTCTGCAGAGGAAACATTAAAAGGCACCTACTGTACGAAGCCCAGTCCTGCAGCTCTGTCTCTGTCTCCTCCTCTGTGAGCGCCAGATGACTTCCTTATAAAGACCCTGCAGCCGACCAATCAGAGGAAGGCTCAGTTCAGACTGAGTTCAGACTGAGTTCAGACTCTCTCTCTGCTGTTCTGCTTTACAGCAGCTGGTACAGACTCCATAGTCCACATATTTATGATAAACCATGTGACTTCCAGGAACCAGAGAGGGTCTTTCTTGTAAACGTCTCTGTTAGTGGAAGCAGAGAGTTCACGTTTATCATGTTAGCATCATTATTACCTATTATTACATATTATTACCTGATTATTACCTGATTATTACCCATTATTACATATTATTACCTGATTAATGCCTATTATTACATGGTCATTTTATTTTATTTTATTTTATTTCAGTGGCAGCACTAAAGTGAATTAAAGTCAGAGTTGATCAGGACCATGAACCTCTGCAGGAAATAAAAGAAAATAAATACTTCGTGTATAAATGTGTTTGCTGATCACTGGACAGATGAAGGGGTTAGTTTAAAGTTTCTGTTGAATCATGAAGTCCCCTCCTGCCTTCAAGTGTTTATCAGGAAGGAAGTTCTCCCCCCTCGGTTCCTTCGTCGAGACTAACACACACTAACACACACTAACACACACTCTGTTACACAGACAGCTGCCTCATCCAGAAGTTCGGGGACGATACAGCCATCGTTGGACGGGTAACAGACGGGAACGACCTGGAATACAGGAAGGTGGTCGAGGACTTTGTCAACTGGTGCGATCGCAGTCACCTTCACATCAACGCCACCAAGACAAAGGAGATGGTGATTAACTTGCAAAGGAAGGCAACACACACAGCGCCGATGAACATCCAGGGATTGGACATCGATATCATGGATGGATATAAATACCTGGGTGTTCACCTGAACAATAAACTGGACTGGTCAGACAACACCAGTGTCCTATACAGGAAGGGACAAAGTCTCCTCAGGAGACTGAGGTCCTTTGGAGTGTGTAGGACACTACTCAGGACCTTTTACGACACTGTGGTTGCATCTGCAACCTTCTACACTGTGGTCTGCTGGTGTGGTGGAGTCACAGGGAGGGACAAGAATAGACTGATGGAGACTGTCCTCCTCGAAAAAACGACCACATATGTCGTATGTACAAGCGGCGTATTACAACCTCATATTACGTTTCAAAGTTGAGCGACCTCTAGTGGTCGAGTAAATATTGACACTCCGGTCACAGTTGTCGTTTTGCATGCACCCAAATTACGACTCAGTGTTACGTTTGAGGGTGGCTAGCCGCGCTAGTGCCCTCTAGCAGCAAAGGCTAAACGCTGTTTTAATTCCCACTCTAGAGCTGTTGATACGTCACTTTATTTGTTTTAATATTTGTAGATCCCCAGTATGTGATCAGTTTATTCAAATAACACCTGTTTGGAAGTTTGCTCAGACGTTTTCGGAGAAGTGCCGAAAGTGCCACCTGTGGAACCAGCCGACCGGGAGCAGTGGGTCATCTCAGAGGCGAGCCGCCGGCCTCCTGAGGCGATCGGCAGGTCAACCTCCGTCATCATTCCGGGGTAGAAAACGAGCCGATTAGCAGAGGCGTCACTAGGTTTTCAGGACGGGGGGGCTTAGCCCCAAGGAGATGCACAGGATGTGAGCAAACGAGTGCGCGAGCACAAAATTTCACAAACAGCTAGCAAAGACTGAGAAATTATTTATTAGTTATATATTATATGGCCCTGCGATGGACTGGAGACCTGTCCAGGGTGTACCCCTGCCTCTCGCCTGATGACAGCTGGGATAGGCTCCAGCAGACCCCCGCGACCCTTAACAGGAATAACTGGGTATAGAAAATGAATGAATGAATATATTAGTATTTATTATCAGTCTGTCTGTTTAATACACTACAACAATAAACAAAGGTTTGCACAGTAGCAGAATGTTTACAGCATTAACAAGAAAAAAAATGGCTACAATTGCAAGTTACTTGGTGGAAGCATCAAAGAATGCTGTCTGTTTTTACCTTTTTGACCCTTCAAGATACACAATGAATTGTATTAATAACTGATCAACATAGAGGCTAATGCCATGACTTTCACTCAGAACACAATAATTGTTTGCTCCCAAATATTTTGAAGTCGCACATATGTGACTAAAATGGTTGTAATTTCAAGCCCTGAAAAATATTACTTACTTACTTGAATTAAAGTAATTTTTGGGTCAGGCTAATCTGGTTTACACACATATATATATTTATATGTGTGTGTGTTTATATAACTTGGCTTTCTCCACTTTCTAATCATTACTCTCAAATAGAAGCTCAAGTTAAATAAGTCTTATATGGTTCACCTTGACTGAAATCTTTCATATTTCATATTCAAGTTGAGTTCCATAAATTTCCAAGACTGTCTGCATCACAAATGACTCTATTCTGTGAAATCCTTTAGACTCACCTTTCCAGTAGAGGTCTCTCCCCTCTCACTCACTGTGCTCCTCTGCCCTGACTCCTGCAGGCCAATAAGGCTGGTGGAGTGATTATTATTAGTGTAATTATTATTATTATTATTATTATTATTATCTACTGATGATAATCATATGTGAATGAGCTCAGCTCCTGTTTCACAAAGTGAGAAACACTGCTGATGCTCCAGAAGTAAGTCACCCCAAAGATATGGTAAAGAGAGTCACACTGAACTCTATAAACCACCAGGACCTTCACAGTAGACTACTTAGCTATAGCTAGCTCGCAGGTCGCAGGGAAAACGTGGACTGGATTTTCAGTAATGTGGGGGTTCTGAACAAGTGGAATGGATTGATAACAACGTACCAAAGGGGCTCTCTATCGTACACTACGAAGTGAAGGGAAACTGACAGATATATGATCACATTTAAGTCCTTAATGACAGGTTATATGATTATTTATTTAAACTTATATGCTGGCCGCTTTATATTGAATTTGTTAGCATTTTTTTGTAAAAAAAATAAAAAAATAAAAAATTAATAAAACAACACCAAACTATTTAGGGGGGCTAACGACGCCACTGCCGATTAGTGTGAAAATACTACCCACATCCTCAAAGTGAATGCTACTAATGCCGTGTTACTCAATGCATTCGTTAAACCTGGTGCATTTTAAACTGTATTATTAAAAGAATCTTATAGGTTTCGGTTTCTGCCGCTCGGTTTCTGTGTTCGGTTTCTGCCACTCAACCAAGCTACAGCAAAGCTTCATAATATTTTCAAATAAACGACTCAAATGCAGTGTTGTGTGTCATTTCTTAACTTAAAGCAACTATAATCACTGCCATTACAGTTCAGCTGTAGTAAATATTTCATGTGTTCAGCAGATAAACCAATCCTAACCCTATCTACTGTTCTATAAAGCTGGAGAACCAAATTGCATTGCTTTTTGGCATAAATCTATATTGGGCGGTTCTAAACACATCTTAAATAAACTATCTGTACTTTTTCTTAACATATATCGACTTAAAGCAATGTCATCGCTAGTTCGGCAATACTTGATATTCGATGTAATCAGTATATATATCTTTTTACAACCCTATTTTAACATATGTGTTTGAAAACCGAAAAACTACAAATATCACGTGACTTGGTATCAAGCTACAGGTCGCAGCTCAAGGGATTTGTAGTTTCTACCACGATTAGTGATTTCATTGAATAGGAGGTTATAAATAATAAAATTAATACATAGCCGGGGTTTAAGGGTGTGGGAAACACATTTCTGTGACCAGAATTTAAGCATATAATTGTCAAGTGGGTGAAAAGATATGTTTACCATTTTGAACAGCGCCCCCACTTTCTGTCTATAGCCACTAGGTATAGTCACACAGCTGAGTTCATAAGCTTTCTAGAACACTTCGTCCCATGTCTATAGCCCCTTTTGATGCAGAATTACAGCCCTTCAGAACTTCTCAGAAGTCAGGGTTCAAAGGTCAATAGTTCAAAGAAGGAGACATTTACAGTCCCCTAACTAACATATGCTATTCCCCAGGTTGAGACCTTTCCAATGATATCTTTATTATACTCCTACAACAAAGTATGGATTTTCACATTTCATGAACACAGCTGTGCACAGGCTTAGATTCAGAGAGCCTTTTGAGGGCTCAGCTCATGATATAAGGATGTTTTTTTAAACAATGAGAAAAAATCATGTAAGGTAATCATATCTGACAGATTTACAACTGAATTAGTAATTTATATTGTATCTGCTCATTTGTTTTTGCCAATTAATTCCACCAGACATCTTGAGCCCGTGTGTAAACTAACATCACAATAGCTATTTGTCAAGAGACTTTGAGTAAATCAGTTACACATACCGTTGTTATGATGTCCAATAGGTCATTTCTGACATCTGTGTGTTTCAATGAAAAAACAGCATCTCAACGAAACACTACTGAGGATATGCGACAGGGGGCATTCCTTGATTTCAGAATATTGTAACTTCTATCCTCACCTATAGTGGAACTACTGGTTCACGGCTTATGCCTTTAACAATAAATGTTAATCAAAACTAAATCAATTCTGAGTAATTAACAAGCAATACAAGCACAAACATTCAGCTGATGGGTAAGAATGTACTTCTTGATGACATGGGCTTGTCTTTTATGCTGGCTAAGCTACTGTAATGGGTGTGATTGGATGAAGTTGTCTGTTAACCCCTCACCCTTTTTTAGTCAAAACATACCTATTCATTGAATGGAAATGAACAGAGACAGGTGGCAGGTATTTTATTTCAAAACATTACCAGACATTAACATTTATCATTCATGTAGCCTGCCTCCTCAAAGATCAAGCAAAAAAAGATCATAAAGCAGTTATATCAAAGAATATATAATAACTGATTTTAGATTTAGACTTAGACTTAGATAAACTTTATTGATCCACAAGGGAAATTGCTTGGTTGCAGTAGCTTAGTTGTCATAAAAAACACACTCTTAAGAACCTCAGATAAAAAGAAAAGATTAAATAAAATAAAATAGAAATAAAAAATAAGTAGAATAAGATCTAGTAACATAAAATAGAAATAGTATAAGCCAAAATGTACAAATTATCATATTAGAATACGAACAAATGTACAAGAAATGGAAGAATATAAATATAAATTATATATACAGGGTAAGGTGTAAGGTGCAGTAGTGTCCATTAACATTAATAACAATGAGTTATCTGTCACAGAAAGGTGAGTTGTTGTACAACTGGACAGAGAATGGTATGAAAGTAGTCCTGTAGCGTTCAGAGTGGGAGCGGAGCTGGATCAGTCTGTTGGAGAATGAGCTCCGCTGCCCCTCTATTGTCTGGTGTAGTGGATGTGACGGATTGTCCATGATGGAGAGCAGTTTGTCCAGTGTCCTCCTGTCCCTCACTGAGACAAACGTCTCCAACTTACTGCCAATCACATGACCAGCCTTTCGGATCAATTTGTCGATCCTACTTATGTCCTTTTTGCTGGTGCTGCTCCCCCAACAAACCACAGCAAAGTACAGGGCGCTCGCAACAACAGTCTGGTAGAACATCTCCAGCAACTTGCTGCACACGTTAAAAGACCTAAGCTTCCTCAGGAAGTAGAGTCTACTCAGTCCCTTCTTGTCCACAGCATCACTGTTGTCCCTCCAGTCCAGTCTGCTGTTCATGTGGACTCCCAGGTACTTATAGTGGTCCACTACTTCCACCTCCAGGCCCTGGATGGTGATGGGCTCCACTGGTGTCCTCTTCCTCCTGAAGTCAATGACCAGCTCCTTGGTCTTGTCCACATTCAGGAGTAGGTGGTTTGTCTGGGACCACTCCACAAAGTCCGCGATCAGTGTCCTGTACTCCACCTCCCGTCCATCTCTAATACACCCAACCACTGCAGAGTCATCAGAGAACTTCTGCAGGTGGCAGGACCCAGAGCTGTACTGGAAATCAGAGGTGTAGAGAGTGAACAGAAATGGAGACAGGACAGTCCCCTGTGGTGCCCCCACATTACTGACAACAGTATCAGACAGGGAGCCCCCCAGCCGCACAAACTGGGGCCTGTCAGACAAGTAATCAATAATCCAGGAAACAATGGAAGACCTGACACCCATCCTGAGCAGCTTCTCACTCATCAGAAAGGGCTGAATGGTGTTAAAAGCACTGGAGAAATCAAAGAACATGATCCTCACAGAGCCCTTTCCACCATCCAGGTGAGAGTGAGCACGGTGCAGCAGGTAGATGACAGCATCATCCACACCAACATGAGGCTGATACGCAAACTGAAGAGGGTCCAAGACAGGGGTCACCAGGGGTCTCAGCTGAGCCAGGACGAGTCTCTCCAGGACCTTCATGACATGTGACGTCAGTGCAACCGGTCTGAAGTCGTTGAGGCCAGATGGGATGGGCTTCTTGGGCACCGGAACTACGCAGGATGTTTTCCATAGCACCGGTATCCTTTCCAGCTTCAGACTCAGGTTGAAGATGAAGTGCAGGATGCCAGACAGCTGTGAAGCGCAAGTCCTCAGGACCCGGGGGTTGACACGATCGGGGCCTGCTGTCTTGCCTTGCTTGACTCTCTCCAGCTGTCTTCTCACCTGGCCAGGCGTCACAGTCATAGGGCTGGTCTTCTCAGTGGGGGTGGGAGTAGGGGGGAGAGCAGAGGTGATAGGCAGGAAGGGATCAGTGGTGAGTTGTTGATTGGCCGTCTGGGGGGGTGTAAAGACTGGAGTGGTGGGGGGTGGAGGGCCAGCAGGGGGTCCAGTGGTGAATCTATTGAAGAAGACATTAAGCTCGTTGGCTCTGTCTGGGCTACCGTCCTGTTGTTTGGCTTTGATGTTGAAGCCAGTGATCAACTTCATGCCCCTCCACACGTCCCGGGTGTTGTTCTGCTGGAGCTTGGCCTCCAACTTCCTCCTGTAGGCGTCCTTACACTCCTTCAGCTGGACCTTGAGTTGCCACTGTATCCTCTTCAACTCGTCCTTATCTCCAGATCTGAAGGCCTGCTTCTTCTTGTTCAGCAGATCCTTCAGCTGGCTGGTGATCCAGGGCTTGTTGTTAGGATAACAGCGGACAGTCCTTGTAGGGATTACTGCATCCTCACAGAAGTTTATATAGTCCGTGATGCAGTCTGTCATGCTGTCAATGTCATTCCCATGGGGCTGGCAGAGCACGTCCCAGTTGGTGGTATCAAAGCAGTCCTGCAGAGCGTCGCTAGCCTCCTCACTCCACCTCCTAACTGTCCTCGTGGAGACACGCTGTCTCTTCGCTGCAGGGACATACTCAGGTGTTAACAATACCAAGTTGTGATCAGACTGTCCCAGTGGGGGCAGGGCAGTGGCACTGTATGCATCCTTTGAATTAGCATACAGTAGGTCCAGAGTTCTATTTTCCCGGGTCGCACAATGAACAAACTGGTGGAAAGTGGGTAAAACAGTGTCCAAGGTGATGTGGTTAAAATCCCCAGAAATGACAACGAGGGCCTCCGGGTGTTTGGACTGTTGCCTGGCAACAGCGGCGTGGATGGTGTCACTCGCTGCTGCCTTGTCCGCTGAGGGAGGGATGTAAACTCCCACAAAGATGACAGACGTGAATTCCCTCGGTAAATAATATGGACGCATTCCCACAGCTAAAAGTTCAATGTCCGGCGTACAGACACGCTCCTTCACAGTCAAATGAGCAGGGTTGCACCATCTCTCATTCACAAAAACAGCAATCCCGCCGCCGTTCTTCTTACCGCTCAGGACCGTGTCTCTATCCGCCCGTAGAATCTTGAAGCCGGGTATAGATTGAATGTGGTCCGGGAAGTTCGCATGCAGCCAGGTCTCCGTAAAACACAAAATACTGCTCACGGCGTACTCCCTCTGGGTCCTAACAAGCGCACACAGTTCGTCCATCTTATTAACCAGAGACCTCACGTTCCCCATAAGGACAGATGGTACCGCTGGTTTGAATTTCCGTCTCCGCTCTTTCACTTTCGCGCCAGCACGGCATCTCCGGCGCTTCTTCCTAAATTCCTCGGGAATCTCAGGCCTCGCTCCGGACAGCGCAGGGGGTCTGGACAGCGCTAGCAGTTGCTCTCGTGTGTATACGAAAGGCCGGCCACTCTGCTGAGCGCTACAGCTCAGCACTGAAAGTCCAGAAAAAAAGAAAAAAGCAGCTTAAAAAGACAAAAGCGGCCAAAAAACATGGTGATTGTTTTTTGGCATAGGATTCAAGAATAAGTTAGATAAAAGAAAAAAAAAAGATCGAAGGAACACACAAAAATTGTAAAAATCATGGAGCTACTGTGACCTGCTGCCACTCTTTCAGGCACTCTTGTCATCAATTAAATACCAGTCTGAATCAAACAATAAAAATGAATTATTAAAAAAGAAACATGTCTATACTTGAACATTTTTGATTACCGCAGTATGGCATAATCCCCTGTCAGTCTCCATAACTGTCATACAACACAGCAACAATAACAAAATCAATATGACACAGTAACAGTGTCAAACTATTTGTTGGCTATTTCAGGATGTTAGCTTTGAATGTTGTCTTTTGGCTCCCAGGAGTTTCTCCACTTAGAGATAGACAGCATTAAGTATTACTGTTAAATTGTTTGAAAATTATTGGAAAATGTACAATTTCCAATGACACATTGATTCCTCAGTTATGCAGACATTTTGTAATACCTGGTAAAATGATCCACATTCTGTATATGTATGCAACAGCCTATATTTGAAGATGACGTGATAAATTAGTGTAGCCAAGTTAGATAACAGAGTGCATTATGTAACACAGTATGCATGTAGTACACAACGTACATACTATGTAGTCAGGCACCTACAAGGTACAAACATGTCATGTTTTCAATTTGCACTATAACATTACTCATAATGCTTCTAACATCAGAAATATAATGTATTTGTATATTTGGTTTCCCAACACAAATCATAGTAGTTGTTCCTTAGTGACATTGAGGGTCTAAGGGCAGAGGATGTCACATACTGTATAGATTGTAAAACCCCTGGGACAAATTGAACTGATTTGATTTCGGGCTATATAAATAAAATTAGATTTGACTTTAAGTCCTTTTGATGCTGGATGACATCAGCAAAACTGTCTAATCAAGGAGCTACCTGTCTGTTTAACTTCATGAAGAGGTCTAGCTTCATCATGGGCTGTCCTCTGGATGCAGAGGAGCAGGTGGGGGAGAGGAGGATGTTGGCTAAACTGTCCAACATCAGGAACAACCCCCCTCACCCCCTGTATAAGACATAAGACATGTTTATTAATACCAAGTATGGGAAATTTCCTTGTCACAGCATCGCGGAATATGGCAAAAAATATATATATACAAAAAAAAACAATGACAACTTTGACAGGGTTACAAAAGAGCTACCAAAAAAAAAAAACACCAGACACTTTAATGTCAGTCTTCAGGCTTTTATTATGAAAACCACAACAGGAAGTGTAGTGTTGTCCCTCTGCCCCCTCTGCTGTAACCTGTCTGTGGTGAAGCTATAGTTGTAGTTTGGTAAATGCTTTTGATGTCTGTTATGTATTTTAAACCCTGTTTTACTTGTATGGTGACCTTGGGTGCTTTGAAAGGCGCCTATAAATAAAATGTATTATTATTTTTATTAAGCTCTGCTGCCCCCTGCTGGTTCACTACAGCTCAACACAGGAGTCAGTTAAAATAAGGTACTGACCTCAGTCACAGCAGGAAACTATTACAGACTGTTTGTAGCCTGAAGTTATGATGATGATAAAGTAATTAACAGAACATTTAGTGATTTGATCATGTTGAATGTTATTAATGAGATCCGTCCTCAGAACATGATTTATTTCGATATTAAATGATAGTGTGTACAAGAGTCTAATATGTAGATTTAATGGAGACACTGAGAAGTGAATTGATTTAAATGAAGCCACAGATGAACATGGTTAAATACACTGCCTGGCCAAAAAAAAAAAAAAAAAAAACAAGGCAATTGGACCTCCTTTATCTTTGATTCCAGCACATTCTCTGTATCATTGTTTCTATAATCTTCTCCAATGTCTCCAGATTTATCTCCATCCAGTGTTTCATTCATTTTTCACCAAGATCTTGTATTGATGATGGAGAGTCTGACCACTGCACAAAGCCTTCTCCAGCACATCCCAAAGATTCTCAATGGGGTTCAGGTCTGGACTCTGTGGTGGCCAATCCATGTGTGAACATGATGTCTCATGCTCCCTGAACCACTCTTTCACAATCTGAGCCCCATGAATCCTGGCATTGTCATCTTGGAATATGATCCATTGATGGAATAACCTGGTCATTCAGTATATTCAGGTAGTCAGCTGACCTCATTCTTTGGACACATAATGTTGCTGAACCTAGACCTGAGCAACTGCAGCAACCCCAGATCATAGCACTGCCCCCACAGGCTTGTACAGTAGACACTAGGCATGATGGGTGCATCACTTCATCTGCCTCTCTTCTTACCCTGATGCTTCTCCACTATCCTTCCAGTTTTTAATAATGCCTTGGACAGTTCTTAACCCAGTTTTAGTAGTTTCTTCAATCTCCTTAGATGTTTTCTCTGCTTGATGCATGCCAATGATTTGACCCTTCTCAAACAGACTAACATCTTCTCCACGACCACAGGATGTGTCTTTAGACATGGTTGTTGAAGAAATGAGAAGCTACTCATTGCATCAGTTGGGCTTAAATAACTTGTTGTCAGCTGAAAGATAATCACCCATGCAGTAATTATCCAATAGGAGGCTCCTACTTGTTTATTGGTTAAATCCAGGTGGAGACATTTTTTTGGCCAGGTATTGTATGTCAAAAGTGAAAGAATCACAACATTAAAGGTTACTTAGTTCAGGTATTAGTGCTGCAGTGAACTGATCAGCTTTAATCAGTGACTGTTACAGCAGTTAATGATGAAGTGTCTTTGAAAAAGTTCAGGTTTGTCTGGAGTTTCTCGGAAATGACCCGACCACACCCATCTAGAGCCACAGGGTGCGTTTCTTTGTGTTGCTGTGACAACACATCTTTAAGAAATCTGTACAGGTTCAACTTTAAATGTCAACGCTGTCAACCTGAACAAACATCAGAATAAAGACAAGTAAGACACATAATACACACAGAAATAACTGAACACAAAAACATCAATGAGACAAACACGCCTCTCATCCAGTTGTTGCTGCAGTTTAATTCATACATTTTCTGTAGCTGCTTGTCCTCTAGAGCAGGGGTGTCCAAGCTACGCCCCATGGTCCATTTATAGTCGGACCTCTAAATATAATAGAACATGTCTAAGACAAGGAAATTTCCCATACATGGGGTTAATAAGCATGTCTTATGGAATTGGAGCTGGACTGCATTGTTCTGTTTTAACAGTAGGTGGCGCTAGCGTCTTGAACACTGCAGCATGTGAGCTATAAAGGCTGATCCAACGAAACACAAGAAAGCAAGTGAAGCATGGAGAGAAAATGAACATTTGTTCAGAGGAAACAAGGAAAGCATTTCCGTTTGACATCAAACTGTTGCTGTGATGAAAGAGTGGAACATACGACACCATGAAACCAAACATACAGCTCATTTATTCACGTTAACACAACACCGGTTCAGGTCTGAGGTCCTCAACTCGTTAAAAAAACATGGAACCCTTTCTCAAACAGAGACTTCATTAAAGAGTTCCTCAATAAAGTCTCAGGATTAAATGTTCTTGAAGATTCAACAGACACCACACAGAATAAACTTGTTATCAGGAAGTCGACCATAACCGAGTTCATCAGGGAAAAGCAGGTTGAGAACAGAATGACCAACTGATATCTGATGTTCTTCACATGTCAAACAACAAACTTCCTCCCGTCAACCATCCTTCACTGATCCACTGAGAACAACAAAGAGTTGAATAAAACTGTTCAGGAGTCAATTCCAGTTACTAATGTCCATTCACAACCATTTACACTCAGCTACAGTCAAACAAGAATCTCCAATCACCCAAATGAGAGACTTTGACTGTTGGAAGTCAGAGCAAACAGAAAACCTTCATAACGTAAAAACTCCACAGAAAAAGGCCAGGGGTTCAAACCCACAACCTTCTGGCTGTGAGGCGTCATTGGCAGCCACTGTTTTTATTAATTTCTATAATTCTATCATAAAACTCAAACAAGTTTTTCTAGCAGCAGTGAGACCATAGATACCTCGATTTATCCTCAGAGGAGAATGAACTGACCTCAGTCTGTAGATTAATGAATGAATACATTACCAGCTGATCACATCAAAGATTCAATGAGTTTGTCATGTGCACAGTGTAGAAACATGTTTCCCTATACAATGAAATTCTTCTTTTGCCGTCTTCCCAAATGCCTAACAATACAAAACATCTAAGAAATTGAATATAAAAGGTACATGTATAAACTAACTTTGCTGGTGGCTGGATTGCATACAGAGCCTCTACATTGGCATATCAGTCAACATATGAGGACCAGAAGATAGCCTTTCAACCTTTTATTTTTTTCTCAGTTCAAAGTTCATCGTTGTATACAGATGATTCAGTTGCTAGGAATAAATGAGAGCAATATGAAGATACCAAAGGTACAGGAATAAACCTGCTATTAGAACACACATCACTTCAGTACATGAAGAATCAAGATTAACTCACTCAGATCATGCATCCAGGGTTAACGATCAACTGGAAAGTTTGCAGCTCCACAGCCAGACAGCATGCTCTGGCAGACAAAAGAAAAGGCCAAGCAGAGCCTGGTTCAGGTTTCTTATCACCTCAGGTGAGGCCTGTTTGGTTGATGAACATGAGTCCTGCCCACCTGGGCCTGGGCAGGTGGGAGTATTTTCCACAATACATATAATACAAAACATACTGCCTGGCCAAAAACAAAGTCACCACCCGGATTTAACTAATCAAACAGGTAGGAGCCTCCTATTGGATAATTACTGCATGGGTGATTATCTTTCAGCTGACAACAAGTTATTTAAACCCAACTGATGCAATGAGTAGCTTCTCATTTCTTCAACAACCATGTCTAAAGACACATCCTGTGGTCGTCTGTTTGAGAAGGGTCAAATCATTGGCATGCATCAAGCAGAGAAAACATCCAAGGAGATTGTAGAAACTACTAAAACTGGGTTAAGAACTGTCCAAGGCATTATTAAAAACTGGAAGGATAGTGGAGAAGCATCAGGGTAAGAAGAGAGGCAGATGAAGTGATGCACCCATCATGCCTAGTGTCTACTGTACAAGCCTGTGGGGGCAGTGCTATGATCTGGGGTTGCTGCAGTTGCTCAGGTCTAGGTTCAGCAACATTATGTGTCCAAAGAATGAGGTCAGCTGACTACCTGAATATACTGAATGACCAGGTTATTCCATCAATGGATCATATTCCAAGATGACAATGCCAGGATTCATGGGGCTCAGGTTGTGAAAGAGTGGTTCAGGGAGCATGAGACATCATGTCCACACATGGATTGGCCACCACAGAGTCCAGACCTGAACCCCATTGAGAATCTTTGGGATGTGCTGGAGAAGGCTTTGTGCAGTGGTCAGACTCTCCCATCATCAATACAAGATCTTGGTGAAAAATGAATGAAACACTGGATGGAGATAAATCTGGAGACATTGGAGAAGATTATAGAAACAATGATACAGAGAATGAGCTGGAATCAGATAAAGGAGGTCCAACCAGATAGTAGAGTGTGGGACCTTTGTTTTGTGGTGACTTTTTTTTGGCCAGGCAGTGTAAAAAATAACTAGTGCAAATATCGATGTGCAAATGGGAACTGAAAAATGTAAACAGAAGCTGAAAAAGTGAACAGTGCATTATATGGAATGAAGTAGTCAGCGGCAGTGGGGAAGAAGGACTACTTCAGTCTCGAGGTCCTACATTTCACACTCTTGTACCTCCGGCTTGAGGGTAGGAGTGTGAACAGTCCAGTGCCATACTGAGCAGAGCTCATTCTCCAACAGACTGATCCAGCTCCGCTCCCACACTGAACACTACAGGACGTCTTTCATACCATTCTCAGTCCAGCTGTACAACAACTCACCTTTCTGTAACAGATAACTCCATGTTAATGGACAGAACTGCACCTTACTATCACCCTCTCTATTTCTTGTACATTTGTCCATATGCTAATTTGTATATTTTTCTTATACTATTTTATTTTATTTTACTAGATTTTATTTACTTATTTTTACTTTATTTTATTTAATCTTTTATCTGTGGTTCTTAAGAGTGTTTTTTTTTATGTGCAACTCTGCTACTGTGACCAAGCAATTTCCCTTGTGGATGAATAAAGTTTATCTAAGTCTATACTTGGTGATGAAGCTGGTCAAGATACTCTGAATGATGCAGCTGTAGAAGTTGCCGAGGATCCTCAGCTTCCTCAGGAAGTACAGCTACTGTTGAACCTTCTTGACCAGCTGTGTGGTGTTCAGTGTCCAGGTGAGGCCTTCTGTAATGTGGACCCTAGGTATTTGAAGCTGCTCACCCTGTACACTTCAAGCTCCAGGGTAAACAGTGGATGATGAGGGCTCCTCTCCTTCCTCATGTCCACTATCGTCTCCTTGCTCTTGTCCATGTTGAGGGTGTTGTTTTCACACCATGTGACCAGACTGACCAGTAAGCTGCTTCGTCCTCGCCAGTGATGTGTCCTATCACTGCGGTGTCTTCTGTAAACTTCAGAATGGTGTTATCCTTGTGGGAGGCGACACAGTCGTGGATGAACAGGTTGTATAGGATAAGGCTGTCAGAAAGTCCAGGAGGCAGTCACAGAGTGTGGGGTGCAGTCCAAGTGTAGACAGCTTGTGGGTGAGTTTGTGGGGTATGACCGTGTTGAAGGCAGAACTGTAGTTAATAAAGAGCATCCTGATGTAGGAGTCTTTATTTTCCAGGTGGAAGAGGGAAATATGTAGGGTAGCAGCGATGGTGTCCGAGGTGGACCTGTTGGGACGCTAGGCATACTGCAGGGGGTCCAGTGTGTCTGGTATGCTGCTCTGGATGTGGGCAAGTACCACTGTTCAAAGCACTTCATGATGATTGGGGTGAGTGCTATTGGCCTTTACTCATTCAGGCAGGTTGGTGGGCTCTTCTTGAGGAGGAGGATGATAGTTGTTGTTCTGAAGCAATAGGGGATGGTACTCTGGCTGAGAGAGAGGTTGAAGATGGAGATGAGAACATCTGTCAGCTCACTGGTACATGTTCTGAGAGCTCATCCAGTGATGTCGTCTGGCCCTGCTGCTTTGTGGGGGTTGATCCTCCTCAGGACTTTGTGTACCTGGGCTGATGAGGTGGTTGGTGGTGGGGAGGGGGTTCTGTGGTCCAGGTGTGTGTAGGTCTCAAATGGGTGTAGAAGGTGTTGAGGTCATCCGGCTGGCTGTCCCAGGAGCTGATGGTGCTAGTGGTGGTCCTGTAGTCTGTGATGTGCTGCGGGTCCAGAGTCAGCAGTAGAATAGAAGCTGTCCAGCTTCTCTCTGTACTATCTCTTGGCAGCTGTGATGGCTTTTCTCAGACCGTACTTTGCAGCTTTGTACTCTGCCTCATTGTCCGATCTAAATACAAGAGAGCAAGCATGTAGCATGTGTCGTACCTGACTGTCTATCCAGGGCTTCTGGTGTATGGTGGGTACAATGTTGTTAACACAAGTGCTGATGTACCCAGTCACATACTCAGCATAGTCCTGTGTGCTAACAGAAGAGTCCTCGAGTGTGTCTGCAGCTTGAAACACATCCCAGTCTGTCCGAGCAAAACAGTCCTGCAAGGTGCTCTCAGTCTCCGAGGTCCAGAGTTTAACCTGTTTGGTGACGGGAGTCTTTGTCTGAAGTGAATGGGGGGTGCCGCCCAGTATGTCGCTGTATACATGATTCAAGGTGTTTTTTTTCGCAGGTGGGAATGTCCACACTGATTGAAGTTGCCAGCCACAATAAAAACGGCATCAGTATGAGCCGTCTCTAGGGCGCTGATGACGCCATGGGGCTTGCCAAGTGCTGGCTTGCAGCAAAATATAAACAGCGTTCAAAAACACAGCACTGAATTCCCTCTGTAGACAGTAGGGGCGGCGTTTCAGCAATAAAAACTCCACATCTGGGGGGTATTGCACAAAAGTAGAATTAAGACATCCAGGATAAGTTACTGAGCTGAGCTCAATGAATCTGAAACAAGAGCGTGAAGGCTTAATTGGTTGCACAAAGACCAAGCCAGGATGAACGGACACGGATTCATCAAGCCAGGTGAAACCTATCCTGGATAAGTGCGCGCTCACGGCTTCCTCAAATAGACCCCGCCACCGATCGCAGATTCACTGATTCACCATGGCAAATAGAGCGACGTACTTTTCCCCGTCGGAGGCGCAACTCCTCATGGAGGCCTACGAGGAGGTGAAACATATAATTAAGAAGAAAGGCAACACCGCCACAGTGATCAAACAAAGAGAAAACGCGTGGCAAAGTATTGCTGACCACCTGAATGCATAAGTAGTGCACAATTACACACTCACCGCTCCGCTGAAACATCACAATTAGCCTACAATCCAAATAGTTTATTCACATCTCCAAAAACGCAGTTTTTTTTACGAAACGTAATGTAGACTACTCAAATTCACCTTAAATTACCCCTGAAAACATCCCAATACCACTTAATTTAAATTAAGTGGTCCTGAATTTGTTAAACAGGCCGTTCATTTTACCTTAAATGCCATTTTAAAGTATGACCCCTTAATCTGCATTTAACGTGTCAAGTCAGCCCTTTATTTGTTGGGATTAAGGGGGTAATTAAGGATGATTTAAGTATATCTTAATTGTATTTTAATTCAGGAATTCCTTGATTAAGGGGGGGAAATTAAGGGGAAATCGAAAAAGTAAGGGGTAAATTCAGTATTTTCAGATTCTTTTCTCCTTAATCGACATGAATCTATGCACATTTCTACTTAAAAACTACTTAATTATTGAAGGGTTGTAAGGTCAAATGTAAGGTATTCATAAGGGGTGGAATTAAGGGGTTTGTTTCCTTGTACTCTGATCATGAATCAGTTGAATTTTTAATCGAAATGGGCTGCAGATGAGTGCAATTGTGTACATGTAACTCCATCAAACTGCAAGTCTTTTCTTCTGACCCCGTTCACAGACCCCCAGGGAGCACAGCAGGCCTACAACCATGCCCATGCCAGAACCAGGACCAAAATCGAAATGACCTTTGGCCTCCTTAAGGAACGCTTTCAGTGTTAAGGGTCAGCCTTTCGAGGGCATGTGACATTACTGTGGCTTGTGCTGTCCTCCACAATGTGGCCTGCCTGAGGAAGGAGAGGGCCCCCAGAGTGCCACCAGCCATGAACTGGGACAATCCTGCAATCTTCCCTGATGGCGCCGGTGGTCGGCTGGTGAGGGACCAATATGTGCGAAATTATTTCAGTTAAAATGCGTGCTTCACATTTTTCAGTTCAATATATCCTGCAGTGGCAGAGGAATTTGTGTTTTTCTTTTTATTTACTTGAAATCTTGAAATTGAAAACTTCCGACTTGTGACCGAGGGTTGCCGGTTCGGACCCCGACCAGTAGAAAGCGGCTGAAGTGCCCTTGAGCAAGGCACCTAACCCCTCACTGCTCCCCGAGCGCCGCTGTTGTTGCAGGCAGCTCACTGCGTCGGGATTAGTGTGTGCTTCACCTCACTGTGTGTTCACTGTGTGCTGAGTGTGTTTCACTAATTCATGGATTGGGATAAATGCAGAGACCACATTTCCCCTCACGGGATCAAAAGAGTATATACACTTAGCCTATACTTACTTATATATTGATTTGGCCTCTTCTGGTGTTTGTTGTATACTGTGTGTGTACAAGCTTGCAGGGAGGCTACTGCATCCATTCATTTGTCTGTTCATTTCATGTGTATGGATTTGTCCTGCATTTATTTCAGTGTACAGACATGTGGGGTGTATTATACAGACCTCTGAATGTGTATTTCTCCTTGTGTGGTATAATATGCTTTTATTCTGTGCTTTCCATCTTGTAGAGTCACTGTGTGACTTCAATTTTGAAAGGAGCTGATGGTTTACATGTTTTGTTTTATCCTTATTCAATAAAAGAACATGATGTTACACTTTGATGTGTGCTTATATTTAAATGGGATGTGTATTTTATACCACGGAGTATTAGGGCCACACTGAGGAAGAAGAAAAAGCCATGAATTTATGACCCTGGTTCTTTCTGTGGAAAAAATGCATATTCTTTTTACAGTCCTGACAATTATGACAATGTGATGCTGTTGTGGCAAAAGATTAAGTATGTCCTTGTTTGTGAAGCCTATATTGAAGTACAATTCTGCGAAATGCTCCACAGCCCTCATTTTAACAACTGTCCCCTAAAACAATGGGTTACAATATTTGACTTTATTGTATAATATATTGTATTAAATATTTGATATTTTTTTTGGCTTGCTCTGTGGCCCTAATAGTCTGTGATTTTATATATAGCCCTATGGGAAACTAAATTATGTAATGATTGCAACATCATCTAAAATCATCATTTATCCAAAATGATTGAAATTAATGATCACAAATGTTTAAATAATAACAGTGGGTGTAATTCTATGTGATAACAATGTGTAGTGGGCAGTGGAATAACTATTGGTTTCCATTTGCGGTGACTGCTGACTGAGATAAGGGATGAGATTAAATAGATCCTGGAACTTAGCCTGGTCTGGAGCAGGCTAGCTCCACAGAATAAATCTCCACGGTAACTTATACCATAACATATCATACTGCTCCCTATCCCGCTTTTGTGCAACCGGATCACGGATAAATTGAGCCAGGATAACCAACATATCCCGGGTTAATCCCTTATCCTAGTTTTGTGCAATGCCCCCCTGGTGAACAGTGTTTGTAAACAGTCCGTATGTCTCCACACCATGCGTTGTTGACAAACAAATACACACCTCCACCTTTAGCCTTACCGGAGGCTGCAGTCCAGTTTCCTTGATGTAGGGAGTGAGTCTCTAACTGAATGGCAGATTACAGGACTTTGTTGGAAAGCCAGGCCTCTGTGAAAATTAGAGCACAACGCTCTCTTATTTCCCACTGATTTGTAATACAGGCTCTTAGCTCGTCAAGCTTGTTCTCTAGGGATCACACGTTGACTAGCTGGATGCTGGGTAACGGTGGTCGGCTAGCACGGGCTTTTAGTCTTTCATGGTGAGGTCAGGTGGTGGCTGCGGGAGTGAACAATGAGTTGTAGCTTCGGTATAAAGCCTGTAAATTCAAAGTGAGTGTTTGAGTTGGTGATGTCCAGTATTGTCTGCCTGCTATATGTTAACAGTGCATGACATTTGTACACTGCAGAAAAAACAAAAAACACAAAATAGAAGAAAGAATTCACGTCCACCTCGTGGGATGCCATCTTGAAGTCCATCAATAATCTATCAATAATCTATCAATAATCATCAATAATCTATCAATAATCTATCAATAATCCATCAATAATCTATCAATAATCCATCAATAATCATCAATAATGTATCAATAATCCATCAATAATCATCAATAATCTATCAATAATCCATCAATAATCTATCAATAATCTATCAATAATCCATCAATAATCCATCAATAATCTATCAATAATCTATCAATAATCCATCAATAATCTAGCAATAATCTATCAATAATCCATCAATAATCATCAATAATCATCAATAATCCATCAATAACCAATCAATAATCTATCAATAATCCATCAATAATCATCAATAATCATCAATAATCCATCAATAATCTATCAATTATCCATCAATAATCTATCAATAATCTATCAATTATCCATCAATAACCTATCAATAATCTATCAATTATCCATCAATAATCCATCAATATTCTATCAATAATCCATCAATAATCTATCAATAATCATCAATAATCCATCAATAATCATCAATAATCATCAATAATCTATCAATAACGAATGTTCTTCATTTCGGCCTATTAGTCTCCTAAATGTTGATTTTAAAATATTATCTAAAATTCTAGCGCGGCGCCTTGAGAAAGTTCTGCCCTCCATTATTAACGCTGATCAGACAGGGTTCATTACTGACAGGAACTCCTGTAACAATATGAGAAGGTTGTTAAATGTAATTCAGTTGTCACATCAGCAGAAGTTGTCCAGTATGGTGATAAGTCTAGATGCTGAAAAAGCCTTCGACAGGGCTGAATGGCACTTTCTTTTCTCCACCTTAAACGCCTTTGGGCTTGGAGATGCTTTCAGCAGCTGGGTTAGGGACCGCTGGCTGCTGTTCAGATCAATGGCCAGCTTTCACCCTACTTTGCTTTGGGCAGGGGAACCAGGCAAGGATGCCCTTTATCCCCATTGTTGTTTGCTATGGCGATCGAGCCCCTTGCAGAAGCTATAAGAAATAGCCAAGATATCACTGGAATCTCAGTTGGTGGGAAAAATCATAAAATAGCCTTATATGCTGATGATATATTGCTTTTTATAACTAACCCAACAAAATCTATACCAGCTGTTTTGGAGATAATAAATCAATTTAGTAAATTCTCAGGGTATAAAATAAATTTTTCTAAGTCTGAAGTCATGCCGCTAGGCAACTCATCTCGGCTCATCTCTTGTCCATTTAAATGGTCACCCGCAGGTTTTACTTATCTTGGGATTTCCATCACTCCATCATTAGAAGCAATGTACAAGGCCAACTTTGAGCCTCTGTTAAAGCATGTATGTGATGACCTGGACAGATGGACATCTCTTCCACTGTCAATGATGGGAAGAATTGCTTTATTTAAAATGAATATTCTTCCAAGACTTCTTTATCACTTTCAAATGGTCCCTATTTTATTTAATAACAAAACAATTAGAAGGGTAAATGCCTGGATCAGTTCATTTATTTGGAACAGAAAGAAACCTCGACTAAGTATGGCCAAGTTGCAAATGTCTGTAGAGCAGGGAGGCTTAGCGGTCCCAAATATTAGGCTCTATCAGTTGGCTGCACAACTTCGATACATAGCCGACTGGATTAATAATGATCCGGAATCAGTGTGGCTAGATCTGGAATTGGTGAATGCGGGCTATGGCCTCTCAAGTCTTTTATTTGCCTTAGACTCAAAGAAAACTCGGAATGCTGGGGGCAATAACATCTTAATTACAACAAATCTGCAAGCTTGGCAAGCGATAAGAAAGTTAGAGGGTCGTTCTAAAACATTGTCCTCGCTAGCTCCGATACACGGTAACATAGATTTTGCCCCAGCCCACTCTGACATGGGATTTAAGATGTGGGAGGAGAGGGGGATTTTAACGCTGGGACATATATTTGACAAAGGAGTGATGCTTACATTTGAACAAATCCGACAGAAATATGGTCTCCCTGGTAACCACTTTTTCAGATATCTGCAAATCCGCAGCTTCATTCAGAATCAAAACAGACATGACTTTGACTGCCAGACATCAATGATGGAACGTTTACTTCTTGATAAAGGCAAGAAAGCAGTTCTTGGTCGGGGATATGCTGAGCTCAACTCTGCCAGCAATATGAACTTAGAATATCTTCAACGCAAATGGAACGCAGATTTCAATCTTACAATAGATGAATATACATGGTTGGAAGTATGGCGGTTAGCTAGAGAGCTCTCCATATGTAACAGAACCAGAGAGACCCAGTTTAGAATATTACATCGCTTGCAGATCACGCCACAGCTCAGACACAGAATGAACCCAAGTCTGTCTGAAATGTGTTCCAAATGTCATGTGGAAGTGGGAAGCTATAGGCACTGTATATGGACATGTACTCATGTTGAGGAGTACTGGGGTAAAATTGTTAGCAAACTTAATTTGATTTTTAATGTCCAGCTTGATGCTGACCCTCAGGTCCTGCTTCTCGGTTTGCCCAGTCGTCATATTAAAGGGTCTCATCAAAGAAGGCTCCTCAGTATTCTCACATTTGCTGCTCGGAAAAATATATTGCTTAGATGGATTGATAATGCTCCACCTACAATTGGGGGCTGGCACAAAGTGATATTTGACTTACTACCAATGGAATACCTAACATACAGATTCAAATGTAAGATGGATGATTTTTGTAGGATTTGGACCCCTTTCTTTAAATATGCAGGTAAAAGACTCACAACCATCGTATTAAAAGGGATGATAGATGGCAATGAAGGAAACTGGTTAACTGAGGTTTTCGGGTCATAAGGTCGGGAATTTACTTTTAATCATTTTTTAATTATTCCTTATTATTTTTCTTTCTTTTTGTATTACTGTTCTTTCTTTACAGATGTGTATTTGCTGCATCGCTGTCAACTAATGTAATGTAATGGGACTGAGCATTTCCTTATATGTGTGATTGTGTAGTCAGGGATTTGTTTTTGTGGCCATGTTGTTGGTTGTCTGTGTTCATGTCAGAAAAAGCAATAAAGATATTATTAAAAAAAATAAATAAAAATCTATCAATAATCTATCAATAATCCAGAGAGAATAAAAGCAGCTGTTGTCAAACCAAAAATGAAGTTTGAACAAACACTGAAAGACTCAACTAGAAGTGTTTCTGTGTGGGTGTGGTCAGGTTGTGTAGTTGTGTCTATGTGTGTGTTAGTGTGGGTGTGGTCTGGTTGTGTAGTTGTGTCTATGTGTGTGTTGGTGTGGGTGTGGTCTGGTTGTGTAGTTGTGTCTATGTGTGTGTTAGTGTGGGTGTGGTCTGGTTGTGTAGTTGTGTCTATGTGTGTGTTGGTGTGGGTGTGGTCTGGTTGTGTAGTTGTGTCTATGTGTGTGTGAGTGTGTGTGTGGTCTGGTTGTGTAGTTGTGTCTATGTGTGTGTGAGTGTGTGTGTGGTCTGGTTGTGTAGTTGTGTCTATGTGTGTGTTGGTGTGGGTGTGGTCTGGTTGTGTAATAGTGTGTAGTTGTGTGAACAGGGCGAGGCTCAGCCTTTAAAGCGTCTGGTTTCTCACAGACTCAGTCTGTTGCAGCTCTCAGGTGAACTCAGGTACGTGACTTTACTTCTTCTTCTTCTTTTAGACTTGAATCCAGAGTCTGGTTCCAGAGGGAGTGAATGTTCTGGTTCAGTTTTCTGTTTCCTGTCGTCGCTCAGTTACAGAAGAAGAAGAAGTTAGTGAGTCAGACGATGAAGCTTTATTTACACTGTGACCATGAACAATTAACTGTTGACTGTAGATCACATGACCTCGCTGCCTTTTATCATGTGTTATAACAAAGTTAGCTCCGCCCACAGAGAGACAGCAACCCTCACACAACATCCACACAACATCTACACGACCACACATCTACACAACATCCACACAACATCTACACAACATATACACACATGAGGATGTGATGATGTGATGATGATGCAGTTTTTGTGTCTTTCCTGTTCAGTTGATGTTCATTTTCTATCTCTGCTGTGTGTGTGTTTGTGTGTTTGTGTGTTTCAGGTCGTGGAGCAGCAGCATGAATGTAAGTCTTTATTTATTCTTGTTCTACATTTGGACATTAAATTATTTATTGTCTTTGTTTACCGAGGCTGAGACAAAGACAACTGGACGTTGTCCAAGTCTTCAGGGTTTAATCAGGAACATCTGTGGAAGGTGTCCATCAGAGAGAGGAATACCCAGAATGCCATGCTGGATTTAAAGTGGCAATAAATCACATAAACGTTAAAGTGTTTAGTTGACTCTAAATCAACCTGTGATGGTTTAATCCATCAGTAAAATCTGTAATAATTAATTAAGCTCAAAACTAAAACAATAAAACAATCCATCTGATAGAAGGAGCTCAGAGTCAGGAGGATTAAATGTGATTCAACAGAAAACCAACAAGTTCATACAGAACATTCCTGAACAGAGCGTCACTGAACACACCCTCCGTCTGCACACACACACACACAATAACACACACACCTTGCTCTGTGCAGGTGTGTTGACAGCACCACCTGGTGGACAACAGATGAGTTGCAGTCTTCTCCCTCTGTCTCTCTGCAGCTCTCAGACGCTCTTGGTGATTGGCCGTCTGGTGGCAACAACCAATCAGGAGGACCCAACCCTACCTGGCCAGGTACAACTGTCTCATTCCTCTTCATCGTCACTATTTATTATTCATACCAAGGGTGTGAAGGTTTGATTTGATCGATACAATGAAAACCCAGGTCAACCCTCTGCCAACCCCACCTGGCCCGGAGGTCAACCCTCTGCCAACCCCACCTGGCCCGGAGGTCAACCTTCTGCAAACCCCACCTGGCCCGGAGGTCAACCTTCTGCAAACCCCACCTGGCCCGGAGGTCAACCCTCTGCCAACCCCACCTGGCCCGGAGGTCAACCTTCTGCAAACCCCACCTGGCCCGGAGGTCAACCCTCTGGAGGTGGAGGTGGAGGTGTTTGGCCTGGAGGGAACCCCAGCCAGCCCACCTGGCCCTCCCAACCCAGTGGTCCTGGAGGATGGCCCAGTCCTTCATCTGGACCTGGACCAACCATCCCCACTGCACCACAACAGAGTCTGGTGAGACAGATGGAGACAGACAGACAGGCAGACAGAGACAGACGGAGACAGACAGACAGACAGACAGATGTGGTAAACAGATGTCTTCTTGTTTGTTTTCAGGCTGTTCCGTACAAACACAATCTACAGAGTGGAGTTTTTGACAAACTGCTGATCACCATCGTTGGAACCATCAAACCCAACGCTGAGAAGTCAGTCACTGAGACTAGAACATGAGGAGATACTATATATATATAAATATATATATATAAATACTCTATATAATACTATATATACTCTATACTGTTTTACAATATTATACTATAGACTGTTCTACTCCTCTATTTACACTCTATAATACTCAATATAATATAAATTACAATCTATGATAATATAGAATAAAGAGGACTGATCAGGACTAATGAGGACTAATGGTACCTGTTGTTGATCAGGATCACAGTGGACCTGTCGACCTCCAGTGATCTGGCGTTCCACTTCAACCCTCGCTTCAACGAGGGCGGCAGGAAGGTGATCGTCAGGAACAGCTGCATCGGAAAGAAATGGGGCAAAGAGGAGAGAGACCTGCAGAACTTCCCCTTCGTCCAGGGCCAGCCGTTTGAGGTTAGTTTGAGGTTAGTTTGAGGTGGAGCCAAGATGTCGGAGCGTCTTTGCATGCACCACTTAAGTGTTAAACCTTTAACTCTGTGTTGCAGCTGAAGATCCTGTGCACCAACAGAGAGTTCAAGGTGGCCGTCAACAGCTCTCACCTGCTGGAGTACAAACACCGGATCACTGACCTGAGATCCATCAACACACTCAACATCTACTGCGACCTCACTCTGTCCAAGGTCCACGTGGAGACTCTGCCTTGAGACAAGAGAACTGGTCCACCAGTCCCCTGGGGGGGTCTACTGGGGGTCTACTGGGGATCTACTTCCCAGCTGATTTACAAGTGCTTGCTTATAATAGAAAATCGTTAGTATGTGGTTTTCGCTGATCATCAGTAGATCTACAGTAGATCCTATTTTACCGGCACCGTTGACATATTTGTTCTCAGGTGACTCGCGTAATTAAAAGGTTCTTCTTCCTCTTCAGTGTGTGAAATGTTTTTTCTAAAGGTGTGTTGCCTTCAAGTAGAAGGCGTCGGTGTTGTTGTGAAATGGTCCTGAGATACCAAAGACACGTTTATCATATTTGTGTTTGAGTCAGGAATGATATATTAATATTAATTAATTAGATATATAATCATTTTACTGTATTTCCTTATATAGAGCAGAAACAAGTCAAATTATCAAAGTGGCTTCATTGTCCAAATAAATATGTGAACACACACAGAAAGAAGTAGTTCTCTGCCTTTGAGCCATCAGAGTGAGAGCAGCCATGTCAGGCTCCTGGGATCAGGTTGAAGTTTTAGGTGCTCATGGACCTGGTCCTTGAATAAGCCTCCAGGATACACGGTATAGATTTATACACCAGGACCCAGGCGTGGTCACTGCATACCAAACATAGCTGGCATAGCTAACACGCTAATCTGCAGCTCTGAACACAAAGCTGCTCAGGATGTCACATGAACTCTCACGTGTTAAATCATGAGCCAGCGTCAGTGCTGATCAATAATCAACCAATACCAATAATCAGCTGATCCTCTACTCGTCTACTGCAGCTGAGAGACCTGATCAATAACACTGATAAACATCAGTTCATGAGAAACTGATTTATTGCAATAAAACACAAACACATCAAATCACCTCCAACACTGAAACGTTCTGGTTCAGTTCAGTTTGTAAACAGGCGCCGTTGTCTCCATGGTAACCCTGCTCCTCCTCATCGGTCAGTTTGAAAATAAAACAGGAAGTTCCCTTTGAGAACGATGGCGGAGACTTCATCCTGAACACTTTTAATAAACATGTCATCCACTCTGGAGGCCCCGAGGGGCCCCGTGGAGTCTGTGGAGGCTCTGGGGAGTCTGTGGAGGCTGGGGGGCCCCGTGGATTCTGTGGAGGCTCTGGGGAGGCTGGGGGGCCCCATGGAGTCTGTGGAGGCTGGGGGGCCCCGTGGATTCTGTGGAGGCTCTGGGGAGGCTGGGGGGCCCCATGGAGTCTGTGGAGGCTGGGGGGCCCCGTGGATTCTGTGGAGGTTCCGTGGATTCTGTGGAGGCTCCGGGGAATCTGTGGAGGCTGGGGGGCCCGTGGAGTCTGTGGAGGTTCCGTGGAGGCTGGGGGGCCCCGTGGATTCTGTGGAGGTTCCGGGGAGTCTGTGGAGGCTGGGGGGCCCGTGGAGTCTGTGGAGGTTCCGTGGAGGCTGGGGGCCCCGTGGATTCTGTGGAGGCCAAGAGGTCTCGGGGCCAGACGGGTGACGCACACATGATTAAACTTTGATGTGTATTACTAAACTAGATGAACTCTTCAGGAAGCTTCTTGTTCTATCAGGTGATGAGAGGGGGCGGGGCTTAGGTCACCTGACAAACAGAGTCTGTTGTTTGTGCTGCTAACCTCTGACCTCTGAACTGTGGGTGGGTCAGCGCTGGCCGGTGTATGCTCTGAACCAGGAAGTGACAGAAGCAGCGGCCGATGAGATCATCCCTCCAGTGTTAGCAGCCGGCTGGGACACCTGCAATGCACTCTGGGAAAGATCCATGGGCTGGGGGGGATGGGGGGGGGGATTAGACCGTGTCATATTAATGTTGATTCTTCTCATTGATCTAATTAACAGTTAATTAACAGTTAATCGACAGTTAATTGTTTGTTAATCCCAGAACATAACGTTAACTCACAACAACCCACCTGTGAGGGGATGTCACAGAACCGGGGACTCGGCACCGTCTCCCAGTCTGTCCCCAGGTCTGTCTCCTCGTCCGTCACCGTCTCGTCCCCGCTCTCCTCGGTCGGCCCAGACGCCTCCGGCTCCACAAACTCCATCGACTCCTCCAGATCAGCGCTGACCTCAAATGGACCGGTCCTGAACACATCACACGCTCAGCAGCTGCTCTCTGATTGGTCAGCCTGAAGACACAGGTGTGTGTATGTGTGTGTGTGTGCTCTCACCTGCCCAGGCTGTCGTTGTCGGGGGCAACCAGGAACATGATGTTCCTGAGGGTGTGGTGGGGGTGGAGCTTCTCGCTGTCAACGTGCTGCAAACAGGAAACATCCATCCATCCATCAATGGACCCATTTGTCTACTCCCTCCATCCCTCCATCCATCCCTCCCTCCATCCATCCCTCCATCCATCCATCCCTCCATCCATCCCTCCATCCATCCCTCCATCCATCCATCCCTCCATCCATCCATCCCTCCATCCATCCGTCCGTCCATCCATCCATCCATCAATGGACCCATTTGTCTACTCCCTCCATCCCTCCATCCATCCATCCATCAATGGACCCATTTGTCTACTCCCTCCATCCCTCCATCCATCCCTCCCTCCATCCATCCCTCCATCCATCCATCCCTCCATCCATCCCTCCATCCATCCCTCCATCCATCCATCCCTCCATCCATCCGTCCGTCCATCCATCCATCCATCAATGGACCCATTTGTCTACTCCCTCCATCCGTCCATCCCTCCATCCATCCATCCATCCATGGACCCATCTGTCTACTCCATCCATCCGTCCATCCCTCCATCCATCCATCCATCAATGGACCCATCTGTCTACTCCATCCATCCATCCATCCCTCCATCCATCCGTCCGTCCATCCATCCATCCATCCATGGACCCATCTGTCTACTCCCTCCATCCCTCCATCCATCCATCCATCAATGGACCCATCTGTCTACTCCATCCATCCATCCATCCCTCCATCCATCCGTCCATCCATCCATCCATCCATCCATCAATGGACCCATCTGTCTACTCCATCCATCCATCCATCCCTCCATCCATCCCTCCATCCATCCATCCATCCATCCATCCATCCGTCCATCCATCCATCCATCCATCCATCCATCCGTCCATCCACCCATCCATCCATGGACCCATCTGTCTACTCCATCCATCCATCCATCCCTCCATCCATCCCTCCCTCCATCCATCCATCCATCAATGGACCCATCTGTCTACTCCATCCATCCATCCCTCCATCCATCCATCCCTCCATCCATCCGTCCGTCCATCCATCCATCAATGGACCCATTTGTCTACTCCATCCATCCATCCATCCATCCCTCCATCCATCCGTCCGTCCATCCATCCATCAATGGACCCATTTGTCTACTCCATCCATCCATCCATCCATCCATCCCTCCCTCCATCCCTCCAATCAGTCTCTGGGTTGGAGGTGAAGGTGTAGAGCAGCTTAACTTTAGCAAAGTTAGATTAAAAGTCAACTGTCTTCTATTAATTACATGTATTCGCTGATACTTTAGTTTAGTATAGTATAGTTTAGTATTCCTCCATATGAACTGATGAACTGCACAGGCTGCTACTGTTTGTCACCAAATCCAAAATCCACATTATAATAGTAGTTTAAAGACGGACTGATGCAAAACTCAAGCGTGCAGTGATTGTGTGTAGTGATTGTGTGTAGTTGGGGTGTAACGGTATTTGTATTCGTCCCGCGGTGTCACGGTACGGGCGTCACGCTTCGTTGCACGCAGTCACATGGTGAATACGTCTGAGTGAGTAGTTTATTAAATAAAAGAAAAAGTGGAGTCCTCACTTCAGTCCAGGTGGAGGTAATGAGCTAAAAGCTGCAGCTAACGTCATTAGCCTACAGAAGAAGAAAAACAGACGAAGAAGAAAAGTAACGCTGTGGATCACAGATGTACTAAGAGAAGTGTGGAGCTTCATTTAAATCACCAGTGTGGGAACACTTTGGTTCCTGGTGCAACATAACGGTGATGGGACGAGTGGTGGACGGGACAAAGACTGTCTGCCCACGGTGTTTGGTGGAGCTGGAGTACGTCTCTGGAAACACATCAGACTGGACTTGGACTGAATTGGACTTGTCTGACAATATTGTTAATGTAAGAGTGTTTACATTTTACTATGTAATACAACATATATAATAATAATAGTTATAATAATGTTAGTTTCTAATAATGAAGTTACCAAAGTTGCCAGTTGCTACCTGACTCCCTCAGTTTATCTACAACAAATTGAGCTTTTTCTTTTCCTCTGTATGAACAACATGAATGAATGTATGAGAACCCTCCTAATGCATCTGTCTGATGTTTTATTCTAGTTTTACTTTTAGAACAGGAGGTGGTTTTAGTTTTTCAGTCTGTTCATAATAAATGAAACAAGCTAGTTTTATACATGTCTGAGTTTTTGTTGCTTTTGTGTGTAGTAACTGTGTGTAGTAACTGTGTGTAGTGACTGTGTGCAGTGATTGTGTGCAGTAACTGTGTGCAGTGATTGTGTGTAGTAACTGTGTGCAGTGATTGTGTGTAGTAACTGTGTGTAGTGACTGTGTGCAGTAACTGTGTGTAGTGACTGTGTGTAGTGACTGTGTGCAGTGACTGTGTGTAGTGACTGTGTGCAGTGACTGTGTGCAGTGATTGTGTGCAGTGATTGTGTGTAGTAACTGTGTGCAGTGACTGTGTGCAGTAACTGTGTGTAGTGACTGTGTGCAGTGATTGAGTGTAGTAACTGTGTGCAGTAACTGTGTGCAGTGATTATGTGCAGTGATTGTGTGTAGTGTGCAGTAACTGTGTGCAGTGATTATGTGCAGTGATTGTGTGTAGTGTGCAGTGACTGTGTGCAGTAACTGTGTGCAGTGATTGTGTGTAGTAACTGTGTGCAGTGACTGTGTGCAGTAACTGTGTGTAGTGACTGTGTGTAGTGACTGTGTGCAGTGACTGTGTGTAGTGACTGTGTGCAGTGACTGTGTGCAGTGATTGTGTGCAGTGATTGTGTGTAGTAACTGTGTGCAGTGACTGTGTGCAGTAACTGTGTGTAGTGACTGTGTGCAGTGATTGAGTGTAGTAACTGTGTGCAGTAACTGTGTGCAGTGATTATGTGCAGTGATTGTGTGTAGTGTGCAGTAACTGTGTGCAGTGATTATGTGCAGTGATTGTGTGTAGTGTGCAGTGACTGTGTGCAGTAACTGTGTGCAGTGATTGTGTGTAGTAACTGTGTGCAGTGATTATGTGTAGTACCTGTGTGCAGTGTGCAGTGATTGTGTGCAGTGTGCAGTGATTGTGTGTAGTGACTGTGTGTAGTGACTGTGTGTAGTAACTGTGTGTAGTGACTGTGTGTAGTGACTGTGTGCAGTGATTGTGTGTAGTAACTGTGTGCAGTGATTATGTGTAGTACCTGTGTGCAGTGATTGTGTGCAGTGTGCAGTGATTGTGTGTAGTGACTGTGTGTAGTGACTGTGTGTAGTAACTGTGTGTAGTGACTGTGTGTAGTAACTGTGTGTAGTGATTGTGTGCAGTGATTGTGTGTCGTGACTGTGTGCAGTGACTGTGTGCAGTGACTGTGTGCAGTGATTGTGTGTAGTAACTGTGTGCAGTGACTGTGTGCAGTGATTGTGTGTAGTAACAGTGTGCAGTGATTGTGTGTAGTGACTGTGTGTAGTGACTGTGTGCAGTGATTGTGTGTAGTAACTGTGTGCAGTGATTGTGTGTAGTGACTGTGTGTAGTGTGTTACCTGGGAGAAGCAGAGGTGCAGGACGTTGGTGTTGAGTTTACTCAGAGCTCTGGTGAAACGATATCTGCTCAGATTCTCTCCACAGAACTCACTGAAAAAAAAGATCAACAATCAATCAGCTGATCATCATCAACACACCTGGACACGTCAGAGTGTCGGGGCGTCCGACCTGTTGCAGAGCTTCTTGGGCAGGTTGACGTCCAGGATGTGAGACAGGATGGTGACGAGCTGCGTGGCGTAGCAGAGGGCGGCGCTGATGGTGTGGGCGGGGTTAATGTGGTCCAGCTCTGGAGCGACAGGAGGTCAGAGGTCACCACGTGTCACTAATCTGAAAACGATTCCTGAACCTTTTAATCTAATCTGATTTAATGTGAACAATAAAATCCTGCGTCTACCATGAAACCTTTTCCCACTTTAAGTCTCTGTTCATCATTTTGCATTTCCACCTGTGTGAAAGCCCCGCCCCCTGCTCCTGACCTGGGCCCTGATTGGTGCTCTTCTCCTCCACCCAGCTGTAGTAGGCGGAGCAGTCTCCGTTGCTAGGCAGGCTGACGGGCGGCCCCGTGATGCTGATGCTGGTCTCTCCATTCTGGTCGTCCCAGATCCAGCGACCCGACAGGTAGG
This sequence comes from Chelon labrosus, assembly GCF_963514085.1. Classification (NCBI taxonomy): domain Eukaryota; kingdom Metazoa; phylum Chordata; class Actinopteri; order Mugiliformes; family Mugilidae; genus Chelon; species Chelon labrosus. Next base: position 64,255 of record NC_140353.1, read on the forward strand.
TGGTTCTCCGGGCCTCGGCCAGCTCGCTCACCGTGCTGGAGGTCAGGGCGGGGTCGCACTCTGCCGCCATGTCAGCTGGGTCTCTGAGGGGGGAACAATTAGATGCCGACTGACTGACCACCTGGTCTGACACAGGAAGTGACATCACAGAACACCTTGATTTAAACACCTGAACACTCGTTCCTCGTTATCTCTGTTAATTAGGTTGTTTTTAAAAAGTTCCTGGTTATCTGCTTCCTCCCGACCCCTGGGTTCTCCCTTGCTTCCCCCCGACCCCTGGGTTCTCCCTTGCTTCCTCCCGACCCCTGGGTTCCCCCTTGCTTCCCCCGACCCCTGGGTTCTCCCTTGCTTCCTCCCGACCCCTGGGTTCCCCCTTGCTTCCCCCGACCCCTGGGTTCTCCCTGGCTTCCCCCCGACCCCTGGGTTCTCCCTGGCTTTCCCCCGACCCCTGGGTTCTCCCTTGCTTCCCCCGACCTCTGGGTTCTCCCTTGCTTCCCCCGACCCCTGGGTTCTCCCTGGCTTTCTCCCGACCCCTGGCTTCTCCCTTGCCTCGACCCCTGGGTTCTCCCTGGCTTCCCCCCGACCCCTGGGTTCTCCCTTGCTTCCCCCCGACCCCTGGGTTCTCCCTGGCTTTCCCCCGACCCCTGGGTTCTCCCTTGCTTCCCCCCGACCCCTGGGTTCTCCCTTGCTTCCTCCCGACCCCTGGGTTCTCCCTTGCTTCCCTCGACCCCTGAGTTCTCCCTTGCTTCCTCCCGACCCCTGGGTTCTCCCTTGCTTCCCTCGACCCCTGAGTTCTCCCTTGCTTTCTCCCGACCCCTGGGTTCTCCCTGGCTTCCCCTCGACCCCTGAGTTCTCCCTTGCTTCCCCCCGACCCCTGAGTTCTCCCTTGCTTCCTCCCGACCCCTGGGTTCTCCCTTGCTTCCCCCCGACCCCTGGGTTCTCCCTTGCTTCCCTCGACCCCTGAGTTCTCCCTTGCTTCCCCCGACCCCTGGGTTCTCCCTTGCTTCCCCCCGACCCCTGGGTTCCCGGGTTCCTGACCTGCTGCCCTGCTTCTCCTCCTGCGTGGGGAAGATGTGGGTGGTGAGCTCCAGGATGTGTTCCCTCCTCAGCCCGGCCAGCTGGCTCAGTCTGCTCTGCAGTTCTCGGCTGCGTTTCTCCAGGAGTTCTCCCAGACGCCGGTTGTGTCGCTCGATCTTGTCTCGTTTCTCCTGGTGGCGTCCGGCCCGGCGCTGCAGCCGCTGAGCCTCCTCCTGAGAGCGTAGCAGTAGCTCCTTGTCTGTGGGACGAGGACACGTCATGAGACACGAGACCAAGACACAAATGTCAAGAGTTTAAACCTGGACACTCACCGCTTTTCACCTCCTCGTTGGCCGAAGCCACCGCCTCCTTCAGCTGCTCGATCTTCATCTTACACGACATGATCTTCCATTTCTGAGAAAAATCAGACAACAACTCAGTCACAGGCTTTAAATGACGTCTGTACATAAAGGTGATCTTATCGATGCAACACCGCTCGGAGCAGACCTGTTTTTTTGTTTGATTTTTACACAGTTGGTTTTATTTTGAAAGGACAGACAGATGTGGACTTACCATCTCGTCCGCCTGCAGCTTCCTGTCCATGGCCCGGAGGACGCTGTGAGGACAGAAGAGGCTGAGTGTGTTGTTCAAAGCTTCGTCTCCTCAGATGTTTGCTGGTGTGAACTTACCTCTGCTGCAGCTGCTCCTTCTCCTCCTGCAGCTTCTTCAGTCTCTCCATCTTCTCACAGTATCTGGACACACACACACACACACACACACACACACACACACACACACACACACACACACACACACAGAGATCAGTTCTTCTACTGCTGGCTGGACCCCTGCAGGCCGCTCATGGACCCCCAGTGGGCCCCGGACCATAGTTGGGGAAACACCCCCTCTGACATGGAAACTACAAGGACACCTGTAGCAGTTAGCTGCTAGCCGTTAGCTGCTAGCCGTTAGCTGCTAGCCACCACAGCTCCTGTTAACTGACTCAGCAGCTAAAGTTAAGCTAGCTGCTAATGCTAACTGGTCAGATTATAAATAAACTTTGTTTGTAGCAGCAGAAACATCTGGTTTAAAGAATAAATAATTTTAATGTAGTTAAGTATCTAATGTATTGTGTCTCAGGTTTAAAGCTGATCTCGGGGACCAGCTCCAGAAACAGAAACAGAAACGAATTAAATGTAAAAGCCTCAGAGCTTCAGAGCCTCAGAGCTTCAGAGCTTCAAAACTTCACCTTTCTGTGTTCCTGCCGTCGAAGTACACGAAGTCTCCGGCCTGGACGCACCGAGCACAGGTCAGCCTGCGGCGGGAGGTGCTGCACAGCGGGCACCGCTCCACCGCCACATACAGGCCCTCCGCGTCGTCCACCGACTCCACCATCACACAGCCCGGGCCGGACGGAGCCGGATGGGGGTGATGAGAACGGAGAGGCGGTCTGCCCCCGGACTGAGGGCCGGAGGATGAAGCAGCACGGTCCGGGCCGAGCGGCGGAAGTCCCGCTGAGGACGCCATGGAGCTATGCTAGGCTAAGCTAGGCTAAGCTAAGGCTAACCCGGATACTTAAAGGGGAGTATCGGCCGAACGCGGAGCTTCCTACGGCTCCATGCTGCTCGTCTGTCGGTTATGTTCCCGGAGGAGTCGCTGACATGTTCCAGGCGACACCAGGTGTTGTTGTTTTGACCAGGACTCCGCTACTTCCGGTTCCTTCTGAGAACGTGACAGGTTTGTTTATGTAATGACGTCGCTCGCATGGGCGGAGCCAAAGAAACGCTGCTACGTCACCATTAAAAATCAACAATTGAAGATTTTAAAGGAAATATTTCACAATAAACACTTTAAAACTTTTCTGGATGGCCAAACTATAAACGTGTTTATTTCTAATGTATTATATAAACTAGTTTTATTATTTTATTTTATTTATTCTCTGAACACATTTTATTTTATTTATTTATTTAACAGACCCATTCCTGGACCCCCTGCAGTTCACCTACAGATCAAACAGATCTGTGGATGACGCCGTCAACCTGTCCCTCCACCTCATCCTCCAGCACCTGGACTCCCCCAGATCATATGCCAGGGTCCTGTTTGTGGATTTCAGAGTCGTCCCGTCTCTACTACAGGACAAACTCTCCCAGCTGACCGTGCCTGACTCCATCTGCAGGTGGATCACAGACTTCCTGTCTGACAGGAGGCAGCATGTGAGGCTGGGAAACACATCTCAGACTCCCGTACCATCAGCACGGGTTCCCCTCAAGGCTGTGTCCTTTCTCCTCTGCTCTTCTCCCTGTACACCAACAGCTGCACCTCCAGTCACGAGTCTGTCAAGCTCCTGAAGTTTGAGGATGACACCACCCTCATCAGGCTCATCTCAGGTGGAGATGAGAGCGCCTACAGATTGGAGATTGACCGCTTGGTGACTTGGTGCAGCCACCACAACCTGGAGCTGAAAGCCTCCAAGACAGTGGAGATGATTGTGGACTACAGGAAGAACACAGCCCCACTCCTCCCCGTCATCCTGAGTGACTCTACAGTCAACACTGTGGACTCCTTCCGTTTCCTGGACACCATCATGTCCCAGGACCTCAATGAGAGCTGAACATCAGCGCCCTAATTAAAAAAGCTCAGCAGAGGATGTACTTCCTGCAGCAGCTGAAGAAATTCAACCTGCCAAAGACAATGATGGTTGACTTGTCCACTGCCATCATTGAGTCCATCACCACCTGGTCTGCTGCAGCCTCTGCTGAGGACAAGAGCAGACTCTCTGCAGAGAAGGTGATTGGCTGCAGTCTGACGTCTCTAGACCAGCTGAACGCTTCCAGGACTCTGAAGCAGCTGATTGTGTCTGATCCCTCTCACCCTGGACACGGACTATTTAACAGACTCTCCTCTGGCAGACGGCTGCGATCCATCGAGTCCAGGACCACTCACATGGTGAACAGTTTTTTTCCATCCGCAGTCCGTCTGCTGAACAATGCCAAGCCCCCCCGCCCCCCCCATGAACACATCAAACCCACTACCATCCCACAGAAAATGTTCTGGTGGAATATATATATATACACACACACACACTGTGTATTTTTTTGTATTTTTATATTTTATATGTCTGAGAGCAAGTTCTATAGTTTCTATATTTTATTTTATGCGTAACAACACCAAAGCAAATTCCTTGTATACACAAACATGCTTGGCAATAAAGTCTTTTCTGATTCTGATGTTGGAGTCAGTGACCTCCAGCTTCATTAAAGAGTCAAACACGAGAACGTGGCTCTTTCTTAACAGAGATTTATTTTCTGCTGAAACTATTAACGCAGAAACACACAACATCAACAACTCAAATCTAAACTTATATTTGCTCACTGCTTCCTGAAGCCTTTCAGGATCGGGTAAATGTTCTCGAAGGCGTCGTAGATCTCAGCTCGCTCTTTAGCTCCTAGAATTCAACACAAACTTTAGAAAGCCATGGACAGGAAACAGCTGTCCTTTCAAAATAAAAGCCGGTTTTATTACCGGTCAGAACCACCTTCCCAGACACGAAGATGAGCAGAACGATACGAGGCTTCACCATCCGGTAGATGAGGCCTGGGAACAGCTCTGGTTCATAACTGTGGAGGGAGAACGAATTTTTTAAATATTTACATAAGGTTTGAGTAAAGTGTGAATAATGGGGTCAGAGTTAGGACTAGGGTGGTCACCTGCTGAACTGCTGGTGGGTCAGAACCAGTCCTTCCAGTCTGATGGGGAAGCACACGTCACAGCTGGCCACCATGTTCTGGATCTTGAAGTCCAGGAAGCGAGCGGGGAACCCGAGCTTCTGGACCACGCGGGCGTACTTCCGGGCCGCCAGCCGAGACTGCTCCTCACTGCACGCGCTCAGACACACAGGTGCGGAGAAGCTCAGTGAACATTCTGGCGGTCTCGCCTGGGCCAGGTGAGCTGATGGACTGACCTCTTGGCTCCAGTACAGACCATCTTCCCCGAGCTGAAGATCAGCGCCGTGGTCCTGGGCTCCCGGATCCTCATGATGACCGCTGCGAAGCGCTGCAACGACGTCAGCGCTCAACATGACTCAGCGGAGTCCAACATGACTCAGAGAGTTTATACACGAGTCAGCAGACCAGTACCTTTGGATTGTACTCTGCATTCCTGGCTTGCAGGGCGATGAACTTCAGGTCCAGAGGACATCCCAGGTTCACAGTGGAGACGATGTTCCTGCTCAGTTTGATTGAAACGACATTAAAACTATGAGGAGATTAATTCACCTTGTGTTAAATCTAGTTTTAAAATCAGTCTTAAAGAAGTTTCTGAAGAATTCTGTCTTCAACAGGAACTGACAAGTTTTCAGCTCAGCAACAGACAGAAAGTCAGATGAAGTGTCAGAACGACAAGTTAACCTCTTCAGCCCTAGGGTGCTGGAGGTCAAGTCTATAAAAATCATACATAGATCAGGACTATCTCTAGAACCATCAGGTCCATGTTCCTGACCCTGGTCTCTTCTATGGGCCCTGGTCTCTATATGGACCCTGGTCTCTTCTATGGACCCTGGTCTCTTCTATGGACCCTGGTCTCTGTGGACCCTGGTCTCTGTGGACCCTGGTCTCTATGGACCCTGGTCTCCATATGGACCCTGGTCTACATGGACCCTGGTCTCTATATGGACCCTGGTCTCTATATGGACCCTGGTCTGTTCTATGGACCCTGGTCTCTATGGACCCTGGTCTCTATGGACCCTGGTCTCTATGACCCTGGTCTACATGGAACCTGGTCTCTATATGGACCCTGGTCTCTTCTATGGACCCTGGTCTCTATATGGACCCTGGTCTCTTCTATGGTTCCTGGTCTCTTCTATGGTTCCTGGTCTCTATATGGACCCTGGTCTCTATATGGACCCTGGTCTCTTCTATGGACCCTGGTCTCTTCTATGGACCCTGGTCTCCATGGACCCTGGTCTCTTCTATGGACCCTGGTCTCTGTGGACCCTGGTCTCCATATGGACCCTGGTCTCTATGACCCTGGTCTACATGGAACCTGGTCTCTATATGGACCCTGGTCTCTATGGACCCTGGTTTCTATATGGACCCTGGTCTCTATGGACCCTGGTCTCTATATGGACCCTGGTCTCTTCTATGGTTCCTGGTCTCTTCTATGGACCCTGGTCTCCATGGACCCTGGTCTCTTCTATGGACCCTGGTCTCTGTGGACCCTGGTCTCCATATGGACCCTGGTCTCTGTGGACCCTGGTCTCCCTATGGACCCTGGTCTCTATGGACCCTGGTCTCTATGACCCTGGTCTACATGGAACCTGGTCTCTATGAAGATAATAAAACTATATCAGTTACATTTGTTGACAGTTGTTTTTGGACTTGGTGAAATATTGAGACAGAAGAAGAAATTCTAACATGATGACGGTGATATTCAAAGTTTGTCTGCGTGTATTAATGGAAAGAGTAGTTAAAAGTACCAGTACTACAAATTAAAGTATCAGTACTACATATTAAAGTGCCAGTACTGCGTTCCTTACTGTAGCTGTGGGATGATTCCTGATTTCTCAGTCACAGGGGTCATGGGGGTCATGGGGGTCATGGGGGTCATAGGACAAAAGGGGGAGGCCCCCGTCTCCAGTCTCAACATGGTCACCCCTTGCTGGGCCTCAGCTGCTGTGGAATCCTGGGAATTGTAGTCCAGACAGATGCCACTGTCCTGAGACACGTCCAGAGCTTCAGTCTCTGAAACAAAACAAGACGACATGAATCTGTAGCGATGATCAGCAGCTGGTCAGTTCTATCCAGATGATCCTCAACTCTAAATCCTCTTTATTCCTAAAAACTGTCACCAAAGATATTAAAGTCAGAGCGTAATGTTAGAATTCACTTGTTTTCAGCTGAGGTGTCATTCATTGAACATGATGCTGGTTCTGTTAAATGTTTTTTACTGCATTAAAACATTTAATTAGATCTTTGAAATATGATTTAGAAAGAATCAGCTCCATCCACAGCCAGGTTCACTTTAAATGTTTTTAACTTCAACTCAACTCTTTTTCATCATAATTAGAATGAAATGAAGGTTTGTGACATGACTCTTAATGGCTCAATATGGGTGTATTCACACCTGCCTTGTTTAGTTCGATTAAAACGAACTCAAGTTCGTTTCCTTGCTTGGTTCGGACCTTTTTGACTGGTGTGAATACAATCACTCGAACTCTGGTGCGGACCAAACAAGCGGACCGAGACCCAGCTGAGGAGGTGGTCTCGGAGCGGTTCCTACCGAACCCTGGTGCGGTTCCTTTATGGTGTGAAAGCAGCCCGACCTCGATCCGACCCAAGTTGCAAAAATCTACCTTTTTGGATTTGACGAGCTCCCGTAGTTTTCGCGCATCTATCAAGAAGCGTCTGTGTGTCTGTCTGTCTGTGGCACGCATATGTCGCGAACCGTTGGCCCGATTGATTTGAAACTGGGCAGGTGTCTCGCTACGGGCACGAAGATGTGCACTGCTAAGTTTGACGTTGTTTGGATAAGAAATGTAAAATATATCGGTAAAATAGGTTTTCTCCGCTCTAATATTTCCAGTTGCCTGATGACAGTTCTAAATTATTGCGCTGGCTCAAACGCTAGATGGTAACCATGGCAACGGAGACTCAACGTTATTTTACAGTTTACAGACAAAACATGAGTGATTTGATCATCTATCTATAAATCAAGAATTTCTTTTAACTTATTTGGTGAGTTTGTGTCTGTCTGTCTGTCTGTGGCACGCTGATTTGAAACTGGGCAGGTGTCTTTGTGGGGAGGAGACATGGGTCACGACAATGGTCACAACTGAAAAATCTTCTTCAGCTCCCACTATAGGAATACATACTTCCGACGGGCACTGCACTAGTTATGGGAAATGTAGGATAGCCCAGTGACACACACAACAGAGAGAGACACGTGAAGCAAACAAACGCAGGTAGGTTAGGTAGAGATGAGCCGTGGCTTAACCGAGCTCTGAGGAGACACGCTGCCTCCTAGATATCTGGGCAGATGTCCAGATATCTCAAATGCTGGAGAAAACACATAAAAATGCAGAAGAATATAAGATTTTTAGTAAACAAATGAGAGAGAGGGGATTCCAGCGCTCAGTTTATAAACCATATTGCTAGCATAATAACAAGTAGACCTACAGTACGCAAAGTCTCCATTGTAGCCTATTTACGTGGGACATTTGGCTTCCTTCTTTACCCCGCCTATACGTTTACCAGCCAATGGCTGAACGACCTTAGCACATGTGTTTTTGTTTATAAATTCTGGTCCGGTTGCAATTAATCACAGTGTGAAAGCGAACCGCACTAAAAAAAAAAAAGAAAAAAAAAATTGGTCCGGACCAAAGCAAGTGAACTAACGGACCTTCCTGGTGTGAATACGCCCTATAATACCCGCATCAGGCCCCGCCCATGTGATATATATGCCACGCCCACCCACCTGTGTCGTTGTGGCTGGTTTCATCCTGACCGCTGAGTTCATCGGGCAGGAAGCTGAGGTCCAGGTCATCGCCCAGATCGCCGCTCGCTCCAGGCTTATCCGACGGGAAGGAGGAGTCCTGCACTCTGGGGGCGGGGCCATGTGTCCGGTGGGCGGGACTTTGAATGCTAAGCCCCTCCTTTGATACAAAGGAAGAGTCCTGCACAGAAATCCAATGGTTCATACTTTGATCTAATTTCATTTCATGATGAAAATGAAATCAGATCAATATTCAGAGTGTTATTTACTGACACCGTGGATTTTCCTGCTTTGATCAATCAATAAATAAGAGTTCAGACATTTCCAGCAACAACATCTACACTACTCACAATAAGTTAGGGATATTGGGAGAGACTCAGTGGATGTCATACATACGGTGTTTGTTTCACTTCAGAGATTTTTGGGATAGGGAGGCAATTGTATTGGGGTGATAGACACACCTCATTTTGTGTTTTAATGGTCTCACTGTGTACAGTGTGCCTTACATATTGGGGCCAATACCAAAAAGTACTAAAAGACAACCCTTTTCAATGTGGCATCAATTTCAACATTCTGTGGGTATAAAAAGCTGGTATTGTCAGTAAGTCATTCCAAGTTCATCATTCAAACAGCCATGAACACACGACGTCACTTAACGGACGAGCAGCGCCACCTGGCCATAGCGCGCCTTCGGGTCGGTGGCAGGCAGTCAGATGTTGCTCGTGAACTTGGTGTGTCTCAAAGTGTCATCAGCAGACTTGCATCAAGACACAGAACTACTGGCAGAGTTTGTGACTGACCCAGGAGTGGAGCCCCACGAGTTACAGACCGCAACGATGACCAGTACCTAAGGACCTAAGCACTCAGACATCGTTATGCAACTGCCACACAGCTGCAGGCCCGTTTACCAGATGTGAGGGGTACTAGGGTTTCCAGACAAACCATTCGCAACCGACTCCACCGCTTTGGCTTGAATGCCAGACGACCGTTACAGGTGATTCTACTGACACCAAGACACCGCCGTGAACATTTGCAGTGGGCACAAGATCATGTGACCTGGACAATGCAGCAGTGGTCTACCGTCCTGTTCACTGATGAGTGCTGGGTCACTTTGCACAGAAATGATGGTCGTCAGCGTTGCTGGAGAAGGCGAGGTGAGCGATACGCCGAGGTCAACATGGTCCCCAGGGTTCGCTTTGGTGGAGGAGGTGCAACAGTCTGGGCAGGCATAACCAGTCAGCGCAAAACAGATTTGGTTACTGTAGATGGCTCAGTCACTGCACATTCTTACCTCAGAGACATCATAGAACCCAACTTTCTGTTCATGGATGATAATGCTCCACCACATCGTGCCAGAATTGTCAGAGCTCGACTTCAGGAAGTCAGAGTGGCTCATACGGTATGGCCAGCAATGTCCCCTGACCTGAACCCCATAGAGCACGTCTGGGACCAGCTGAAGCAGAGACTGGATGATCGTACCCCACCCCAACGTGACCTGGCAGAACTGCGTGTAGCACTTGTGGAAGAGTGGAACGCATTGCCTCAGAACAACATCATGAGGCTAGTGAGGAGCATGAGACGTCGCTGTTAAGCTGTCATTGCGGCAAATGGTGGAAACACCCGCTACTGACGTTGTCAATTTTTGTTATTTGGGGCTATCCTTGTTATTGTCTAAATTTTTGGGGTAATAAATATTGAACTAATGAAAAAGGTGTTTCTTCTCATTCATTATTAGTAATATCAAAGGGAACTTTTACTTATTCCATTAAAATTCAGACCAAATAGGAAAAGCACTCATGTAAATAACAATATCTCTAACTTATTGTGAGTAGTGTATATGGTGGTGGCCCCTGCACCACTGCTCAGGAAAATTGGAGACCTGGCCCTGGTCGTGGATGGCTGCTCCATCTCCCCATCTACTGAGGTGCGCAACCTGGGTGTTATCCTGGACTCCACTCTCTCCTTCAGGTCTCACATTAACAGTGTCACCAAGTCTGCCTTCTACCACCTCAGAAGCATCTCACGACTCCGGCCCTCACTCACACATTCAGTAACTGAGACACTCATCCATGCCTTCATCACCGTCCGCCTGGACTACTGCAATGGTGTCCTGTCTGGACTGCCCACCAAGGCCCTTAGCAGACTCCAGTATGTTCAGAACTCAGCTGCCAGGGTTCTAACCCACACAAAGCCATGGCAGCATATCACTCCCATTCTCTAACAGCTTCATTGGTTGCCAGTCAAGTCACGCATCGCCTACAAGATCCTCCTGCTCACCTACAAATCTCTCCATGGACTCTCACCACAATACCTCACTGATCTCCTCCACCCCTACACTCAGTCACGCTCCCTGCGGTCCTCTGACAAGGACCTGCTGGCCATCCCCCGGACCAGGTTGCGGACTTTTGGGGACAGAGCTTTCTCTGTCAATGCTCCCACACTCTGGAACACTCTACCACTCCATGTTCGCTCTGCCCCGTCCCTGCCCATGTTCAAAAAGCACCTCAAAACATTTCTTTTCACAAAGTCCTTTGACCCCTAACCCCCTCCCCCCCCCCCCCCCCCCCCCCCCATTGTTAAGCGACCTTGGGTACTATGAAAGGCGCTATATAAGTCCAAGCTATTATTATTATTATTATATAAACACTGTGGTGAAAGTGAAGTCTGTGTTGGACTCACTGAAGTGAAATATTCATTGATCATTGATTGTCGTCAACACGTCCCAGAGCTCTGCTAAAGGAGTTTTTATCAGTGTTTTTAATTATCTTATTATTTTAGATAGTTTCCATCATTTCAATCAAATCAGAAAAATAAACTCATGAAAATAAAACCTGTCCTCAGTCAGAAAACATTTAAAGCTCTGAGTCAAACTGAGGACACAAAGCTTTAACTTCATTTCGCTGAAGCTGAATCTACAGAATCAACAAATGTTCCTCTGCAGATTCAGCTCCAGAGCCTCCGTCTGAACTCACATTCGCAATGGAGTCATCGAAGTAACGCTCCAACGCCGACTCGTCCATGAGGATCCAACATCTGACTGATCTGAGCAGGAAGAGCTGCACAGCTGCATCCAATCACAGAGGAGCAGCTGCACCTGAACACACCTGAACACACCTGAACACTACTGCTTCATCTGCCTCCTCTTAGTGTTATGACTGTGAGTTGCCTGTGTGGTACTCTGGTGCTCTACTCCCTCCCTGCCTGCAGGGGCTGCTGCTGTTCTTCATGTTGTCTTTCAGCTTCCTGTCGGTCTGACCCTAACCCTGAACAACTGGAGTTTAAAGAGACCTTTGTTGGAGAGGCCAGGTGCTCTCCTCCTTTCCTGTGACCAACCAAGAGCTGAGCCACTATGGCTACTGTGGCTGTTCTCACCCTGAAGATGTATGATTATGGCAAATAAAGATTAAATAAATAAATAAAGCTTGTTTTTGGACTGAAAGTTCTGTGGAGTGCTGGTTCTTTGTGTTGTGTACTGCCCCCCCCCCCCCCCCATTAATACTAATACTAATAGTAGTACCAGTACTAGTATAATTATCAGTACTAGTATAGTTATTATTAGTAGTATTAGTACTATTATAATTATCAGTAGTAGTACTGACAGTATCGTCGCTTTGCTCAGAGCTGCAGTTCATCCTCCATCCTGCAGGTGGAGACTCGCTCTCACTTCAAACACAGCAACTGACCCCTCCCCTGCATGCGCATGCGCACTGGATGTAAATAAGGAAGCATGGCGACAAGCTGTTTCTGAACGTGAAGCAGTGATCATCGATAATATTCTCTGATCTGTGATCAGCTGGGACGTCAATCAATCAGCTCGATGACGCAGAAACAAAATGGCGTCTGTGAAGAAGAGGCTGGCTGAGTTTTCATTGGAGGCTCACGGTGAGGACTGATCAGCTGATCGATCAGAGTATTTATTATTAGGCGTGTTCGACTTCATGCAGATCTGTGCAGAGCTGACTTGACGTGATGCATGCTGGGTAGAACAAGTTCATTTTAACCAATCATATTCGAGGTCTATGAGCATGAACAACTAGGTTTACAGTCCTCTTAGACTGTAAACCTAGTTTACCTATGGGTACCAATAAAGTAACCTAACCTAAGCCTATCGATTATCTTTCAGATCTGTATCTGAACCAATCAGTGCCCTACCTGGACGAATCACCTGACCCGCTGCAGTTCTACCGAGACTGGATTGGTCCAAATAAGCCCTGCATCATCCGCAACGCCTTCAGCCATTGGCCGGCTCTGACCAGGTGGACACCCCAGTACCTGAGGTGAGAAAGCCCCGCCCACCTGCGCTGTCTGACACATGACCTGAGGAAGTCAATCGGTCACCTGGCACATGACACAGAACAGACATCCTCTGATAAATGTGACACGTTTCCCGTCTGCAGGGAGAAGGTGGGGTCAAAGGTCATCAGCGTGGCGGTGACTCCAGACGGTTATGCCGACGCCGTCAGCGGCGATCGCTTCGTGATGCCTGAAGAACGACAGATGAGCTTCTCTTCAGTTCTGGACATCCTGGAGGGGAAGGTAGGTCTAAGCTGCTGATCATGATGTTCTGGGTCAGTGGTTCTGGATCAGTGGTTCTGGGTCAGTGGTTCTGGGTCAGTGGTTCTTGTCGGTCCCAGGTCCAGCGGTCTGGAGTGTTCTACGTCCAGAAGCAGTGCTCCAACCTGCTGCAAGAACTTCCTGAACTCACCGACGACCTCGAGACCCACGTTCCCTGGATGAGCTCGGCCCTCGGTGAGTTCAAACTGAGCATGCTCAGAAGAAGTCCCTCTGATCTTCATCATCATCATCATCATCACCTGATCGTCTCTGATTTGTTCTTCAGGGAAGTTACCAGACGCTGTGAACTTCTGGCTCGGAGAGAAGGACGCCGTCACCTCCAGTAAGACCTAAACGCCACGGATCAACTTATCACATAAAATAACAAAATAATAATATTTGATAAAAATAAATGGTCACAGTGGTTGAGTGGTTAGCACTGACACCTCACAGCGAGAAGGTTCTGTGTTTGAATCCGCCGGCTGACGGGCCTTTCTGTGTCTCTGTGGAGTGAGTGTTAACGGGGTGTACCCCACCTCTCGCCCTGTGGCGTCCGGGACAGACCCGGTTACTTTTTTACAGAAAATGAAAAATAAACAACGTTTTATTTTCAGTGCACAAAGACCACTATGAGAATCTGTACTGTGTCATTTCTGGAGAGAAACACTTCATCCTGCTGCCGCCCACAGACCGACCCTGCATCCCCCACGGTAACCACAGCAACCATCCCCCACGGTAACCACAGCAACCATCCCCTACAGTAACCATAGCAACGTCTCTTTCAGCTGAGTACCAGCCGGCCAGTTACCTTCAGAGAGACGACGGCGAGTTCGAGGTCGTCGATCAGAGCGACTCAGACAAGGTAACAGCTGTTTGATTTGTTAAGACCCGGAGGACACTGTGACCCCCCCACCTCACCCACAACCCCCACCCCTCAGGTGCCCTGGATCCCTCTGGATCCTCTGGACCCAGACCTGGACCGGTTCCCTCAGTACCAACGTGCTCGGCCGCTTCGCTGCAGCGTGAAGGCGGGAGAGATGTTGTTCCTCCCGTCGCTATGGTTCCACCACGTCCAGCAGTCACACGGATGCATCGCAGGTACCTGAACGCACCACGCACCTGGACCTGGACCTAGGACAGTTTAATAACAAAACAAATAACTGATTGACAGATGGACACAGTACTAATTTAGATGTTGGGATTCTTGTTGCAGTGAATTTCTGGTACGACATGGAGTACGACATCAAGTATAACTACTTCCAGCTGCTGGAGGCGTTGTGTAAGGACACAGAGTCCACGTGACACCAAACACCTGAACGCACCATTCATTCATTCATTCATTCATCTTCTGTAACCTCTTGTCCTGTGAAGGGTCATGGGGGGGGGGGGGACTAACAGAGAGACAGACTCACTTCCTGTTTGTTTCTGTAAATAAAAGTTTCGTTTCAGACCAGAGTGTTCGACTGCTGTCTACACTCTGTTTCCATGGAAACAAGCTGCTCAGCATGATTGGCAGTTTATAAAGTACAAACATGACGTCAGACCTTAATTTATTTCAACAGTGAAGATTTAAAAGTGAATTAACTGATCAAAGGACAAACTCTTTAAATGAAGCAGAAAATTAAAGGTTTGATTTCGTGTCTATATTATTAAATATTACTGACGGTTATTCTTTCTGAAACTTTATTTAAAACATTTATTTTCTCTGCATCAAACAGATCAATGGTGCGTTCAAAGACCACGTCTGACCGTCAGTGAAAATAAAACAAATGAAAGTCTGAACTGTTTGAATGAGAAAGAATTTTATTAAAGCACAAAAGAGAAAACCCTTAAAAATCTCTCAGAGGCTGTTCTCCATCTTTTCTCTCAAACTCTTTTCATCAGTTTGTTTTATTGCAGCATCTCCGACACTCAAGGCCACGCTCCTCCGTCAGCTGATCCTCCATCAGCTGATCAAAGCTCTTAAAGGAACAGAATAAAACCCACAGAAGAGTCAAATGTAAACACAAACACGGCGCACAGGAAGCCCCAAAGAAAATGGCCGCTCTGAAGCTCCTCCCCCTCACCCACCTGAGAGTGAAGCAGGTGTAAAACGATCAGTTCGTTGATTATGTGTAAAACATTTAGCTTCAGACAAGTCGACCACTGATTAGTTGATCATGTGACTGAGCTTTGCTGAGAACTTGTTCTTTAACGTCGTTACGTTAGTTCGCTAATCTTCAACCAAACGTTGATCAGAAGAGTCCTGACAGAGACTCCTCCTCATCAACCACCGATTCTTTATTTTAAATCTGATTCATTTTTATTTTATGATCAATAATCAGAAATGTCACATGACCCCTCGCTGGCCGAGCTCTGGGCGCTCAGTCCTCCAGGTTACGGGTCCTCCTGTAGATGGGGACGTTGACGTTGCAGAAGGCCGGCACCCAGCGGTTGTCATGGAGACCCACGTTGCAGCCCGGCGCCTCCCTGTGGTTGCTACGGCAACACATCCAGTAGCCCGGCCCGTACGGCAGCGCCTGGCAGAACGGTTTGTGGTGCCAGCGGCACAGCGACACGTCGCCGCGGCCGTACCGTTTCTTGCACTGCTTGCAGGGATCGTCACGGTAACGGGGGTCGGACACCCACAGCGAGTCGGCGGGCCGCACGCCGTAGTTGTCGATGACGAACTGGAAGTAGCTGGAGGTGCACTTGAGGGCGGCAAGGCTCTGCGTCGGCAGCAGCAGCAGGATCTTCAGCAGCAGGTGATGAGGAAGCAGCGACAGGATTGGCTGAGGCTCCAGCAGCTGCTGAAGGCGCTGGCGCTTCTCCAGGAAGTCCTGGGACACGCCCACAGCCTTTCTGCGCTCTGATTGGCTAGTAGAGTCATAAGGAGAGGGGCGGGGCTGAGAGGGGGCAGGCCGCAGGTCACATGATGTTCTGTAACGAGATGGGCGGGGCTCTGAGACTGTGAGAGGGGGCGTGGACAAAAACAACAAGCCCGGCAGAGGTTCCGCCCCCTCAGGAGGAGGGGCCAGGGCAGTCATCTCTGTGACACAACCTACAGCCCCACCTGAGGGGGGTGTGGTCAGACCAGGGGAGGGGGGTGTGGTCAGAACCATCCTCACTGTTTGTGAACAGCTGATTGGTTCCTTGCTGGGACTCTGAGCTCCAGACAGTGATGATGATGATGATGATGATGATGATGATGATGGTGATGGCGAGGCAGGCTGGTAGGGGGTGGAGCTCTGGTCCTTGGCAGCGAGGAGGACCCGTCCCACCGTCCTCCTCAGGCTGTTGCTCCTCGACAGATCTCCCTCCGTCCTCCTCCTCAGACACTCGGACTCAAGCTTGGCCACCATGTCTGACACCCTGATGCTTTCTGGCTCCTCCCCCTTGACCTCTGACCCCTCTCTGAGCTCAGGGGGTGGAGCTCTGGACAGAGTGATGGTGGTGGAGCTCCTTTGGAGAGAAAGCAGAGAGTCTATGTGCTGCTCGCTCGCCCTCTGCTCCAAGAACGCCACCATCTCCACCACCGACACCTGCTGCTCCTCGTCCTCTGCCGTCAGCTCGTCTCCACGCCGCTCGGACGCTCTGAGGGCGTGTTGCTGAGCATCAAGGTTTAGGTTCTGGCTGTTTCCAGACCGGCGCCGCCGTTTGGCGCTGCCGGTCTCCTCCCAGATTCCCTTGGCCTTCCCGGCCCGTGACAGGTCAGTGTGGTTTGTGCAGACCACGGTCCTGTCCCAGCCGCCAGAACCGGCCGAGGTGCGTTCATTTCCTGCGCCGGTCCGCCCACTGTCTGAAGCGAAGAAGCCGATCTTTTCACGGACGTGTCCCGGCTTGATGACGGTCCAGATGTCCAGCAGAGCGTCGCTGTCACCGGCTCCGCTCTGGTACAGTTCCGTGTTCTCACAGCCAGGTGGGGGGTGGAGCCGGAGGGCGGGGCCAGACGCCACCTTCAGCCGGAGCGATACCATGCCGCCGTTGGTTGTGTTTTTGCAGCGGAGCGTGTTGGTGGAAATGACACTGAACGGGAGACGGCTGACGTTACCATGGTTACCGCTGCAGGTCCTCAGCAGCGCCCCCTGCTGGTTCGTCTGGGACGGCGTCTGAATGCCGACATCCAACCGCACCTCTGAGCGCATGGTGGTCCTGGAGCAGAAGAAGAAGAAGAAGAAGAAGCTGAGACGCGTCCTGAACAAACTGAAGTCAGACTGATCCAGGGTCAGAAGCTTTACATTTGGTGAAATGCATCCTGGGAGTTGTAGTCAGTGAAACAGTCCTCTTCTAACTTCTAACTGTGTTTACCTCCAGGCTCCGTGCTGATTGGCTGCTGGTGGTGCTGAGGTCGAGGTTTGAGTGACAGCTCCCCCGAAATCTTCAGCCTCACATTTCTCAGACGTTCACGGTGATTCCTCCCAGAACCAGAACCAGAACCAGAACCAGACAATGGCGGCACCACCTCCTCCACCACTGAGAGCACATCAACGCACCACACCTGCAGGAAGTCATAACAAGACACTGGCACTTAAACACATGGTCGGGGGGGTGGGGGGGGTGTGGGGGGGGGGGGGGGGGGATCAAACACTGACTGAAGGTGAACGATGATGATTCACAGAGAAGATGAACACATGAAGGATTCTTCCAATAATTAACCGAAGACATTAACACAAAGTCATTAATTAATAATTACTTGAGGATTAATGAATGAATGGATGAATCAAATGTCCAGAGCAGATTAGACCTTGACTCACAGATAACTGCTCCTCAGTGTTCTAACTTAGAGACGGGTTCTGGTTCTGGATGTTCTGCCACTGACAGAGAACCAATCAACAACAGACTGGACTTCATTTAAACATGATTTAAACAAAGTGACTTATTGATGACCTTTGACCCCACCTTCTCCCTATTAAACTGAATTAATTAGTTGATATCAGAGAATAAACTCTGATCACACTGAGCCACTATTATACTAATGTATTATATTATATTATATTATATGATCAGATGGAGCACCAGCAGCTCCTCAGGGTTAGGGGGACAGCTGTCCAACAGCTCCGGGTCTCTGATCACCTCCACCCAGCTGCTCCTCAGGGTTAGGGGGACAGCTGTCCAACAGCTCCGGACAGACACCGTCACCTCCACCCAGCTAACGGCTAACATGTATCAGGAGCCCCGTTGAGAGCGGTTCCGTGGGCCGGTACTGTTCGCCTGTAGACCCGATCACCCGAGGAGGGACCCAGAGGACATACTATGCTAGCTGACTAGCATGCTACTAGCTGCGGCCGTTTGAAGACATAGAACACCTGGCTAACTGACTAGCATCGATGGCTAACTGTCAGAGAGCAGAGATGAAGGAAAACAACGCGTCGACATTTCAGGAAATATTTAAAGATGTTTGAAAACAGCGCAGCAGACCGGACGTCTCCTTGTTTTCACTGAAACTCAAAGTTTTAGCTGCTAAAAGTTTTAGCATCTGAAGCTAACAGGCAGGCCGACGGTGAGACTAACCTGAAGGAGGAAGACAGCTCGATGGCAGCGACCACAGCCGCGAAAGACCTCTTATCCGGCCCGTCCTGGGAGTCTGTCGGCCCGCTGCGATCTGTTCTTTCGGTCCGACGCTCATTAAAACAACTTTTATTCCGTTTAATGTCGGTTTTACCGAGTCCGTCCGCTCGGAGCTAACTAACAACTACAGCCCGAGAACAGAC
The DNA here is from genome assembly GCF_963514085.1 of Chelon labrosus. Taxonomy (NCBI): domain Eukaryota; kingdom Metazoa; phylum Chordata; class Actinopteri; order Mugiliformes; family Mugilidae; genus Chelon; species Chelon labrosus. Next base: position 83,004 of record NC_140353.1, read on the forward strand.
GTCAACCTGCAGCTGTGCGTCATGACGCAGAGATCGTCTATTATGAACAACACGTACCTCTCACTGCTCTATAAACGTAACCAGTGTAATCTGTCTTTATTTATATTTATATATAATACATGTAATCTGTCTTTATTTATATTTATATTTATATATAATAAGTGTAATCTGTCTTTATTTATATTTATATATAATAAGTGTAATCTGTCTTTATTTATATTTATATATAATACATGTAATCTGTCTTTTTATATTTATATATAATAAATGTAATCTGTCTTTATTTATATTTACATTTATATATAATACATATAATCTGTCTTTATTTATATTTATATATAATAAATGTAATCTGTCTTTATTTATTTTTATATATAATACATATAATCTGTCTTTATTTATATTTATATATAATAAATGTAATCTGTCTTTATTTATTTTTATATATAATACATGTAATCTGTCTTTATTTATATTTATATATAATACATATAATCTCTTTATTTATATTTATATATAATAAATGTAATCTGTCTTTATTTATATTTATATATAATACATATAATCTCTTTATTTATATTTATATATAATAAATGTAATCTGTCTTTATTTATATTTATATATAATACATATAATCTGTCTTTATTTATATTTATATATAATAAATGTAATCTGTCTTTATTTATATTTATATATAATAAATGTAATCTGTCTGTATTTATATTTATATATAATAAATATAATCTGTCTTTATTTATATTTATATATAATACATATAATCTGTCTTTATTTATATTTATATATATATATATATATATATAATAAATATAATCTGTCTTTATTTATATGTATGTATAATACATGTAATCTGATCTAATCAGACAGCTCCTTCAACCTCGTCCTAGAACTTGTTGGTTCCGTTGTTGACGAACCTCTTAGATCTCTATAAATTAGAGATAGTTCATTTCTGTGGACGTGTCCTGGAGCAGATGAGCCGTCTGCACTAGAGTCTCTCAGGGGGAGAGGTGTCGGTGTCTCCTGAGGAGTCGTCCGATTATTGATTAAAAACATGAACCAGTGTTCAACGACTGAATGTTGTTTTTTTCAAGTCCTGATTATTGTAGACCCTTCCCCCCGTCCAGGATTAGTGTGTTAAGCTGCTGGACTGTTGCTGCAGGTTTTGGTTCCAGGATGAAATCGGCTGCTTCGGTTCTGCTGCTGCTCTGCTGCTCCTTCGGTCGAGGACGGTCGGAGGCTTCTGCCACCCCGCAGGACACCGTCCTGACGCAGGACGCCGTCCAGACGGCAGCACTCCCCGTCCTCTGGGACGAGCTGCTTGGGCTGAGGGAGCTGGTGCTGAGCCTGAAGGCGGAGGAGGTGGAGCGGCGCCAGGCCCTACGGAGCCTGGAGAGCCGGCTGAGGGATAGAGAGGTGGAGGCCGAGCAGCAGAGACTGAGTCTGGTAGGACTGAAGGAGACGATGGAGGGACAGACGGAGCAGCTGAGGAGGACGGAGGATGACAAGAAGCTGGTGACAGAGATAAACTCCCGACTGATGCAGAGGGTGGAGGAGGTGGAGGAGCAGAGCAAAGGTCAGAGTTAACAGACTGATCTGAGGTCATAGATCATAAACAGCTTCTCATTCTAAACTCTATTTAAACATTTATTCACCTGAGTCACATTTAAAATAACATAAATCATAAAGTGCCTGGTTAAACTCCTGGTTCTTATGAAGTCCTGTCTCTGCAGCTGTAGCCGCTCAGCTGACGTTCCTTCAGACCAGACTCAGGGCCAGCGAGAACACGGTGGAGCAGCTGAGGAGGAAGAGCGCCAGTCAGTGACCAATAGTGACCAATAGTGATCAGTAGTGACCAACAGTGATCAGTAGTGACCAATAGTGATCAATAGTGACCAACAGTGATCAGTAGTGACCAATAGTGACGAGTAGTGATCAGTAGTGACCAACAGTGACCAGCAGTGATCAGTAGTGACCAACAGTGATCAATAGTGACCAGTAGTGATCAATAGTGATCAGTAGTGATCAATAGTGATCAGTAGTGACCAATAGTGATCAATAGTGACCAACAGTGACCAATAGTGACCAGTAGTGATCAGTAGTGATCAGTAGTGACCAACAGTGATCAGTAGTGACCAACAGTGACCAGTAGTGACCAACAGTGACCAGTAGTGATCAGTAGATAGATAGATAGATAGATAGATAGATACTTTATTAATCCCGAGGGAAATTCAAGCATCCAGTAGCAGTTACAAACATTGAGCATAAAATACAAAAGCTATATAAAAAATAGAAAGTGACTAGAAATAAAATGTTTATACAACTATAAACTATGTTAAAAATATAAAGTGACCTGTTAGAAATATAAATATAAAGTGACCTGTTAGAGAAATATAAATATAAAGTGACCTGTTAGAGTGACCAACAGTGATCAGTCGTGACCAACATTGACCAATAGTGATCAGTAGTGACCAACAGTGACCAGTAGTGACCAGTAGTGACCAATAGTGATCAGTAGTGACCAACAGTGATCAGTTGTGACCAGTAGTGACCAGTAGTGACCAATAGTGATCAGTAGTGACCAGTAGTGATCAATAGTGACCAACAGTGATCAGTAGTGACCAACATTGACCAATAGTGATCAGTAGTGACCAACAGTGACCAGTAGTAACCAGTAGTGATCAGTAGTGACCAACATTGACCAATAGTGATCGGTAGTGACCAACAGTGATCAGTAGTGACCAACATTGACCAATAGTGATCAGTAGTGACCAACAGTGACCAGTAGTGATCGGTAGGGATCAGTAGTGACCAACAGTGATCAGTAGTGACCAACAGTGACCAGTAGTGACCAGTAGTGATCAATAGTGACCAATAGTGACCAACAGTGACCAGTAGTGACCAATAGTGACCAATAGTGATCAATAGTGATCAGTAGTGACCAACAGTGATCAGTAGGGACCAACATTGACCAATAGTGATCAGTAGTGACCAACAGTGACCAGTAGTTACTAGTAGTGATCGGTAGTGATCAGTAGTGACCAACAGTGATCAGTAGTGACCAACAGTGATCAGTAGTGACCAGTAGTGACTAATAGTGGCCAACATTGACCAGTAGTGACCAGTAGTGACCAACAGTGACCAGTAGTGACCAGTAGTGATCAGTAGTGACCAACAGTGATCAGTAGTGACCAATAGTGATCAGTAGTGACCAACAGTGACCAGTAGTGACCAGTAGTGCTCAGTAGTGACCAATAGTGATCAATAGTGACCAATAGTGATCAGTAGTGACCAACAGTGATCAGTAGTGACCAACAGTGACCAGTAGTGACCAATAGTGACCAATAGTGACCAACAGTGACCAGTAGTGACCAATAGTGATCAATAGTGATCAGTAGTGACCAACAGTGATCAGTAGGGACCAATATTGACCAATAGTGATCAGTAGTGACCAACAGTGACCAGTAGTGACCAGTAGTGCTCAGTAGTGACCAAAGTGATCAGTAGTGACCAACATTGACCAATAGTGATCAGTAGTGACTAACAGTGACCAGTAGTGATCGGTAGTGATCAGTAGTGACCAACAGTGATCAGTAGTGACCAACAGTGATCAGTAGTGACCAGTAGTGACCAGTAGTGATCAGTAGTGACCAACAGTGATCAGTAGTGATCAGTAGTGACTAATAGTGGCCAACATTGACCAATAGTGACCAGTAGTGACCAACAGTGACAAGTAGTGACCAGTAGTGACCAATAGTGATCAATAGTGATCAGTAGTGACCAACAGTGATCAGTAGGGACCAATATTGACCATTAGTGATCAGTAGTGACCAACAGTGACCAGTAGTGACCAGTAGTGCTCAGTAGTGACCAACAGTGACCAGTAGTGACCAATATTGTCCAATAGTGATCAGTAGTGACTTAAGTGATCAGTAGTGACCAACATTGACCAATAGGGATCAGTAGTGACCAACAGTGACCAGTAGTGACCAGTAGTGATCGGTAGTGATCAGTAGTGACCAACAGTGATCAGTAGTGACCAACAGTGACCAGTAGTGACCAGTAGTGATCAGTAGTGACCAGTAGTGACTAATAGTGGCCAACATTGACCAATAGTGATCAGTAGTGACCAACAGTGACCAGTAGTGACCAGTAGTGATCAGTAGTGACCAACAGTGATCAGTAGTGGCCAACATTGACCTACAGTGATCAGTAGTGACCAGTAGTGATCAGTAGTGACCAACAGTGATCAGTAGTGACCAGTAGTGACCAGTAGTGATCAACAGTGACCAGTAGTGACCAACACTGACCAACAGTGACTAACAGTGACCAGTAGTGACCAATAGCGATCAGTAGTGACCAGTAGTGATCAGTAGTGGTCACTGTCATTGATTACTGTGTCTGTGTGTTTTCAGTCTTGGCAGCTCGACTGTGTAACACTGAAAGTCTGATGGAGGAGCTGAGGACACAGATCTCAGGTTAGATTCTGGTTCATTGCTGATGAGATCAGATATGATCAGATCAATAAGCTCAATGGGATCAATTAGGAAACTTTTGTTTGGAGTTCTGACTCTGATCTCTGCCATGGGACTAAAGACACTTGAATAATCTCAGTTACCATGGCGACGGACGTCTTTAATCACATTGCTTAATCAGTTCTTTGTCCATTGTCTTGTGACTCTGAGAAAAATCTAATTTGTTCAGAACAGAAACTCAAGAGTTTTTTAATGTTTCATGTTTTGTTTCCAGAATTTCCAGTGTCCAACAGTTCATTTGCAACAACTCCTCCTCCTGACGAGTCTGGGAGTCGACTGAACGTCCGTCTGCAGCAGCTGATCAGTAACTCCGAAGGTGACAAACAGATCAGTCAGTTTATTGATGAGTCTGACCCTCATTCATCTCTTCATTCGGTTTACCCACCGTCAGTCGGCTGTAGTCCATCATTATTGATCTGTTATTAAATAATCAACAGATCATTACTGGTCATCAGACTAACTGATATTGAGAAACCCAAATGTCAGTTACCTTCAAAGGAAAACAACCAAATGTGATTAAGTTAAAGAAAAGAAACGTCTATCAAACAACTTTAATCGATTAATCGATTTGTTTATGGGTTGTTTCTTTGCAGATCAATTCTCTGAGCTCTCAAAGAGATTGAACTCCAGTCAGCTGCACCTGGACCAGCTGAGGAGGAACTCTGCAGGTGAGTCACACCTTTAAAACTATTAAAACATTTAAAACCACAGAAACCATGGAAACCATTAAATCTGATCTGACGTCTATTTCCTCTCAGATCAATCAGGCCGACTGGTTTCTGTAGAGAATCAACTGATGGAGGTCAAGAGACGATGCTCAGGTGATTAATAATCAAATGACTGAAGCTTCAGGTGGTTGTTAATAAAGTTCAAACTCAGATTCTTGTCATCAAAGTTTTATCATCGTTCGATTGTCTCATGTGTTTCAGCTGAGTCGGCAAATGTCTCAATTCTGTCTGACAGACTGAATGAAGCTGAACATCGACTGGACGAACTGAAGACAAAACCTACAGGTGAGTCCTGTTAACCTACAGGTGAGACCCGTTAACCTACAGGAAAGACTAGTAAACCTACAGGTGAGTCCTGTTAACCTACAGGTGAGACCCGTTAACCTACAGGAAAGACTAGTTAACCTGCAGTTGAGTCCTGTTAACCTACAGGTGAGACCCGTTAACCTACAGGTAAGACTAGTTAACGTACAGGTGAGTCCTGTTAACCTACAGGTGAGTACCATTAACCTAAAGGTAAGACTAGTTAACCTACAGGTGAGTCCTGTTAATCTACAGATGAGTACCATTAACCTAAAGGTGAGACACGTTAACCCACGGGTGAGTCCTTTTAACGTACAGGTGAGACCCGTTAACCTACAGGTGAGTCCCATTAACCTACAGGTGAGTCCCGTTAACCTACAGGTGAGTCCTGTTAACCTACAGGTGAGTCCTGTTAACCTACAGGTAAGACCTGTTAACCTACAGGTGAGTCCTGTTAACCTACAGATAAGACTAATTAATCTACAGGTGAGTCCTGTTAACCTACAGGTAAGACTAGTTAACCTACAGGTGAGTCCTGTTAATCTACAGGTGAGTACCATTAACCTAAAGGTGAGACACGTTAACCCACGGGTGAGTCCTTTTAACGTACAGGTGAGACCCGTTAACCTACAGGTGAGTCCCATTAACCTACGGGTGAGTCCTGTTAACCTACAGGTGAGTCCTGTTAACCTACAGGTAAGACTAATTAATCTACAGGTGAGTCCTGTTAACTTACAGGTAAGATTGATTCACTGTTAATATAACGATGAGTCAAGTTTTATCAGGCGTTCATCCTCAGCCTCAGCTACTGTTCAGGAGAATCTGAGCTTTTCAACAAGTGGATTTTCAGCTCATCTTTAGTGATGAGATGATGTTTGGACCCAACAAGGTTCCCTGAGGAACTCCATGATAACATTTAGTTGTCTGTTTAGAGTTGTTTGAAACCAAGTCTTTCCTGTAACTGAAGTTAAAATGATTCTCTGATGGTTTCAGATCAAACTTCCAAACTGATGGAGCTGCAGAGAAAACTGAACTTGAGTGAGAGTCTACAGGACAAACTGAACACAGGTACATCTACGCACCTGTCCATCAGTTAGTCCGTCAATCAGTCGATCCACAGCTGATCAGCTGATTGAGATGGAACACATGTTTCAAACTAACTGAATATGGATGAGAATGATGGTTCAAACTAAAACTATAGAGGACCCAACAAGGTTCCCTGAGGAACTCCATGATAACCTTTAGTTTTGTGTTTAGAGTTGTTCAGCAGACTGAGATTCAACGAGAAACTGCTGGAAGACCTGAAGACAGAAAACACAGGTAACTCATGAAGGTCTCACACTGACTGGTTAAACTGCAGGTTTTTATCATGTTGATCTGTGGGAACTCCTGACATGTGAAGGAGAACATTCAGAGAACCTGCCGATACTCAACTGATGTCAATCAAACACAATGTCAAAGAAATGATCAGCTTCATAAAAATAATACACATATGCTTAAATTGTTATTCACGTCTGCAGTAATGACACCCGGTTACGTCAGTCGGAGGTCACAAAACTTAATGTGGAATCGGTGTGTAAGTTTGCTAAAACTATGTCGGACTCCGTAGTTTTCTCTGGTCCCCTGCCCAACCTGACCAATGATGACATGTTTAGTCGCATGTCGTCATTCCATCGCTGGTTATCTAGGTGGTGTCCAGCAAACAACGTGGCCTTCATTGACAATTGGCACACTTTCTGGGGAAAGCCTGGTCTGATTAGGCGAGATGGCATCCACCCAACTTTAGCGGGTGCTGCTCTCATCTCTAGGAATATGGCCGATTTTATTAACCCCCCGAAACCATGACAAGTTACCAATGATCTCCTCATGGCTTCAGACAGTGGACTTGTCTCTATACTTGTTCTGCTAGATCTTAGTGCTGCATTTGACACTATTGATCATAATATTTTACTACAGAGACTTGAAAGTGAGGTCAATATTAAAGGAACTGCATTAGACTGGTTTGAATCCTATCTGTCTGACAGATTCCAGTTTGTTCATGTCAACAATGATTCTTCTACTTATACAAAAGTAAGTTATGGAGTTCCTCAGGGTTCTGTGCTAGGACCAATACTCTTCACGTTATACATGTTGCCATTAGGCAAGATTATTAGAAAACATGGCATAAACTTTCATTGCTATGCAGACGACACCCAGCTATATTTATCTATGAAACCAGATGAAACTAATCAGTTGGTTAAACTCCAAGCATGCCTTAAAGACATAAAGGCTTGGATGACCTGTAATTTCCTACTCTTAAACTCAGACAAAACAGAAGTTATTGTATTCGGTCCTAAGCATCTCAGAGATTCATTATCTAATCACGTGGTGTCTTTGGATGGCATTACCTTGGCCTCCAGTACTACTGTAAAAAACCTTGGTGTTATATTTGATGAGGATATGTCCTTTAAATGTCACATAAAGCAAGTGACCAGGACTGCCTTCTTTCACCTGCGTAATATCGTCAAAATTAGGAACATCCTGTCTCAGAGTGATGCTGAAAAACTAGTTCATGCATTTGTGTCGTCCAGACTGGATTATTGTAATTCATTACTGTCTGGCTCCAAATAGCTCTTTAAAAAGCCTCCAGTTGATTCAAAATGCCGCAGCAAGAGCGTTGACAGGAATTAGCAAGAGAGATCATATTACTCCAGTTTTAGCTTCTCTTCACTGGCTCCCTTTAAAGTCTAGAATAGAATTTAAAATCCTCCTCCTTACATACAAGGCCCTTAAAGGCCTAGCTCCATCGTATCTTAAAGACCTTATTGTACCATATCATCCCAGCAGATCACTTCGGTCTGAAAGTGCAGGCCTACTTGTGGTTCCTAGAATTTCAAAAAGTAGAATGGGAGGTAGAGCTTTCAGCTCTCAGGCTCCTCTCCTGTGGAACCAGCTCCCAGTTTGGGTTCGGGAGGCAGACACTCTCTCTATTTTTAAGGTCAGGCTTAAGACTTTCCTTTTTGATCAGGCTTATAGTTAGGGCTGGACTAAACCATCCCTTAGTTATGCTGCTATAGGCCTAGGCTGCTGGGGGACGATGCACCTCCTTCTTTCTTCTCTCTCCTCTCTCGCATCCTCCACTTTCTTTTCTCTGGCACAGAGCTCTTGCCCTCTAATTTCCTATATACTACTAGTCATACAATTCTGTGCTATTACTATGTAGAATGTTTACTGCTGTGTGTGTCCCACCCCCCTTCTCCCCCCCCCCTTCTTGTGAGTATCTCTGGCCTGGAGTTGTGCGTTTCCTGTGGAGCTCTATACTACATCTGTTGTCGTGGTCTCATCAGCCTGCCCAGTCTTCATGGAATCCTGCAGTTATCCACTCCTACCTGAATGAACAATTCTCCAACCTGCCTATGATTCCTCTTACATTTTCAAACTGTCATGTAACATCATCAGTTTGTATCATAAGATTCCACATGTACACTTTAGTCAGATATGTGTATCTATGACAGATGTATGTTTATCTTGCTGTTCTCTTCTCTTCTCTCTTTGCTATTCTCTTCTCTTCTCTCTTTCTTCTGTCTGTACCCGGCTGGCCTTAGGCAGATGGGTCCCTCCATATGAGCTGGTTCTGGTTCTGGTTCTGCTCGAGGTTTCTTCCCGTTAAAAGGGAGTTTTTCCTTGCCACCGTTGCCTTCAGGCTTGCTCTGGGGGTTTCAGGCCGGGTTTTTGTAAAACGTCTTGAGACGATTTGTATTGTTATTGACGCTATATAAATAAAATTGAATTGAATTGAATTGAATTACCTGACAAACAGGAACTGGGTTCAGCAGAATGTTCTGTAACTGTCAGTTTCTCATTCAACAGGGTGTGTGGTGTTTCAATGTCTCTAAAATATTTGACAAAAACTATAAAAACAACTGCCCAAGTGTATTTAATTTGAAATTTTGTTAAAAATAAGAGCCCTGTAAATATGAGGGATAGTCATAATGTAATGCAACATTACCCACAATCCACAAGCTCTCATTCTAAACTCATGCTGCGTGTCATTAGAAATTAGAAAAGCTTCTCTTTCCATTCACACAAAGCATCACTTAGCTGGAGCTAACCAGCTAGCCTCAGCTAACAGAGAAAACATGACGACAAACTTTGAGTTTCACAGTCATCATATCAGAATTTCTTCTTCTGTCTCAATATTTCATCAAATTCAAAAACAACTGACAACAAATATAACTGATATAGTTTTACTATCTTCTGTGGTCCTTTAGAGTCTATCCACGTGACGCTGCATCAACTGTGCACCACATGGTGACTTGACTGACAGAATCTGAGCCCTGTGCCTCTATAACATCCATGGTGGCACTACAGATAATTAAAACAATACAGCCATCTTGCAGTGAAAGTTAGCTTAGCACTGATATGTAGCATGCCTTGGTGACTGGTTTCCCTGGGGAGTTCCATGTGTGAACAACATGGAGGAAATCTCCATCTTCTTCTGGATTGTATAATGTGCACAATGGTAGAATGTGATGATGTCCAGGCTAAATAAAATGTCCAAAGGTTGAATTGTGTGTACATTGCCTCCTGTAGTGGAATCAGTAGTATTTTGTAGCCAGATTCCCTTTCAAGAGGTAAATATCTTTCTTCTGAGTGATGATTTTGTGATGATCAGGATTTATTGGATGATTTTGTGTTTTCAGTTCAGTCACTTCAAGTTTCTTTGATGGAATCCAGACTGACAGACAAACACAACAACACTGCAGGTAAACCTGTATTTACTTTCTTATTGACTTTATTACATGAGAGGCATCTACTTATTCCTGAACGTGGTGAATCTGTTTTCTGTTTAGAGTTGTTCAGCAGAATGAGAGTCAGCGAGAAAGTGCTGGAAGACCTGAAGACAGAAAACACAGGTAACTCATGAAGCTCTCACACTGACTATTAGGACATTTCACAGTGACAGAAAGGAAACAGATTCAGACTAACAACAAGAGGATCCATCAAGGTTCCCAGAGGAACTCCTTGATCAACATTAATTTGGATTCTTTCAGGAACCGCAAACAGATGAAGGTTCTCTGTAGAACCATCAATGTAGAACACAGATGAGGAGGTTTTCTATAATGACAGCAATACTCAGAATTAAAACCAACAGAAGTCTTTCCTGTAACAGGTAACGGAAGTTTAAACGATTCTCTGTTGGTTTCAGATCAAATCTCCAAACTGATGGAGCTGCAGAGAAAACTGAACATGACTGAGAGTCTACAGGACAAACTGAACACAGGTACATCTACCCACCTGTCCATCAAAAAGTTGATCCACAACTGATCAGTTGACTGAGACTGAACATGTGTTTCAAACCTAACTGAATGTGGATGTGAATGATGGTCCAGACTAATACTGTAGAGGAACCAATGAGGTTCCCTGAGGAACTCCATGATAACCTTTAATTTTGTGTTTAGAGGTGTTCAGCAGAATGAGAGTCAGCGAGAAAGTGCTGGAAGACCTGAAGACAGAAAACACAGGTAACTCATGAAGCTCTCACACTGACTATTAGGACATTTCACAGTGACAGAAAGGAAACAGATTCAGACTAACAACAAGAGGATCCATCAAGGTTCCCAGAGGAACTCCTTGATCAACATTAATTTGGATTCTTTCAGGAACCGCAAACAGATGAAGGTTCTCTGTAGAACCATCAATGTAGAACACAGATGAGGAGGTTTTCTATAATGACAGCAATACTCAGAATTAAAACCAACAGAAGTCTTTCCTGTAACAGGTAACGGAAGTTTAAACGATTCTCTGTTGGTTTCAGATCAAATCTCCAAACTGATGGAGCTGCAGAGAAAACTGAACATGACTGAGAGTCTACAGGACAAACTGAACACAGGTACATCTACCCACCTGTCCATCAAAAAGTTGATCCACAACTGATCAGTTGACTGAGACTGAACATGTGTTTCAAACCTAACTGAATGTGGATGTGAATGATGGTCCAGACTAATACTGTAGAGGAACCAATGAGGTTCCCTGAGGAACTCCATGATAACCTTTAATTTTGTGTTTAGAGGTGTTGTCTAGTTTAGTTTGGTTCTCAGCTGTAGGGCCAGAATCTTTTAAAAGGCTCTCATTACTAATGAACAGACATCACTGATTCATGTGATAATTTTTAATAGTGGTTGAATGAATGATTCATGAGTCTTTTTAGTTTTTATTTCTGTTTGTGATGTCAGGTAGAAATCTGCTTTAAAAACACATTCAACCAACAATGGGTTAATGTTACTTCACAGACATGAATATTTTTTAGGAAACTCAGTGACAGTGACGTGTAGCTGTGACTAGTTATTTTCACTTTACAGTAAATATCAGCTGTATTTTAGGACGTTATAAAAACTTTTATTTTAAAAAGGTTAGGAACTGAAGAGTCTAAATGTAGACTGGGTTGTTCAGCAGCTGTGGACGTCAGACTGAGATCCACGGAGACACATGTGGAACAGCTGGAGGCTCAGACTGCAGGTACAACTCATTTACTATTAAACTCATCGTTAATGAAACTGTTCAACATGAATAACTTCCTGTTCAGCTCTAGAGGTCAGACTGCGAGACAGTGAGGATCAACTGTACGTCCTGAAGACACAAAACGCAGGTGACACTTTTACCCACTTCATCATTTACAACATCTACTTCCAGTGTTAGGATCAAGTCTGGTTCCCTGAGGAACTCTGCCACAAACAAAGAGGATCCAGTCTGGTTCCCTGAGGAACTCCGTCACAAACAAAGAGGATCCAGTCTGGTTCCCTGAGGAACTCCGTCACAAACAAAGAGGATCCAGTCTGGTTTCTTGAGGAGCTAACTTCTTTATCATCTGTTTTCAGTCCATGACAATGAGCTATCAGCCATCACTCTGAGACTGAACCTGACTGAGGGACAGGTGGACGGGCTGAGGACACTCAACTCAGGTGACTTCAGTTGCGTTTAATGACCGTCCTGTAAATCTCAGTTTGACTCTAACGCTGTCCTCTGTTTTCAGTCAGAGCAGCTGAGCTGGTTTCTGTTTCTGACCGACTGACGGTGGCAGAGAGAGATGCTAAAGGTGAACAGTCCTCCTCCAGCCTTTCAGTTCACAGCGTTTCATGAAATGAAATTTATGGTCTGTTTGTTTCTGGTCAGAGCTTCAGGTCCGACTGACAAACGAGCTGCAGCTGGAGAATGAAGGTAACCAGCGTCTCTTCCTCTGGTCACCCTTTAACCCAACACAGAGTTTAAGTTGAACCTGTTTGTTCCAGACGAGCTGAAGGTGGCGTTTTCAGCCGGTTTGACCAATTCTGGATCAGTTGGACCATTTGACGAGGAAACAACTCTGATCTTCTCCAAGACCATCGTCAACATCGGCCGCGCCTACAACCAGACAGCAGGTACCTGTTTACTGATGCTTTGAGGGCAGTAAATGCTCGGGTCAACTAAGTAGTATCATCTGGTTCTGTATACTCTGTTCTATGTGTTCTGTTATGTTCCGTCTGAGGAATGCAATGAATACATGACTGAAACAAACCAAAAGCTATTTTTACGTTTAGATCATCACTAGTTTATAATAATAATAATAACGTAGTAGTTCAGTTTAGAACCAGGTCTGTCTCAGCGTCTCCTGTGTTTGTCCTCAGGTGTCTTCACCGCTCCGGTCAGAGGAGTATACATCTTCAGCTTCACGGCGGCAGATTTCCTGAAAGGTTACATGGGTGTGTACCTGTACAGGAACAATCAGCCAATCACCTTCAACCTGGACCTGAACGACCACGGCGGCTACACCTCCACCTCCAACACGGTGGCGCTGCTGCTGGAGGACGGCGACCGGGTCCGGCTCAGTCTGCCGGCCAGCTACCGGCTCTACGACGATGCCAGGAACTTTACCGTGTTCTCCGGGTTCCTGCTGTTTACGCTCTGATCATAGTACAAGTGAAACCTCGCTGCAATAAACCATCCTTCACTACAGACTGGACACTTCCTGTGGCGTCACATGACCCAACCAGGAAGTAGATCCGAGGATGTCATCACATGAACTTTAGAAGGGGAAGTTCATCATTTAATCAGGATGGATTTATTATCATTGATCAGATGGATGAAAAGTTCAGAGAATAAAAACCATTCAGTGATCAGCTCTCGGCTGAAATGTTTCTGTTTCTTTCTGTGAACGCTAAGAGAACACTTTTTTTAAACTTTATTTAAAATCAATAAAAACAAATACAAAAATACCATTCCAGGGGGGAAACACTACTTTCTTGTATAAAGGTGCCATTTTGTCCATCTTACAGCATATAGCTCTGTTTTAGTTCAAAGACTAAGGCATTTGTTCCATTGATCGAATTTCTTCTACCATGTGCAGCCAGTGGCTCAGTCCAGACGGCTCAGTTGTCATCTTTACCTGTTTTATATATATATATATATATATATATATATATATATATATAAACCTTGTTCCTGGGATCTGTTGGAGCCACACCCCCAGTTTGGGGGTCACTGCCCCGAGTGCTCCTGGGTGGGATTATTGTATAAAGCACTTTGTACTACACTGACAGATTGATTGTATTCTAGTGTCATAGTGGCATGAATCTAACTAACCTGTAATGATCCTAAGTCTTCATTTTACCTCCCTTACGCTGGGGATCATGTCTCTGAGCTGTATGCTCACTCTGGAAACTCTCTGGGTCATCCCGTTACCTTCTGCCATGATCCCAGCAGCTCTCCCAAACCTGCTCCCCAGTCAGCCTCCCCCTCGGTTGGTGTCGCCTCCTCCCGTCTCCCAGTGGATGCGCATGTTTACGGTGTTTGGGAACGAACTCCTTTGACTTTCAGAGCCTTTTTGAACTCATTGTATTCGTTGAGTCTCTTGATCTCCTCTGCAGTGTACTCATGATCAAAAAATAAAAGGTCTTGTTATTCAGCTGGATCAGCGTTCAGCATTTAAAACCCATTCTTTGGTTGGACATTGATTATGAACGCTCTGGGAGGTTTATCTGGAGCGGGTCTCTGAGGTCCGGATCTATGCGCCTGGGATCGCCAGCTTTCTTCGGATGTGCGGCACCGATTCTTCTCCCTCTCCTCCTTCTGCCGCTCCACGTCTGGAGCTTGACCCCAGATCATTTATGTTGCAGGACTTTTTGCCGTTTCAGGCTCAGGACCTCGACCGTCTCTATCCTGGACTCTGGACTCGGTTTGATAGGTTGCATATTTCTGCCCCGGGCGTATCAAGTTTACCTTTGATTTCTTGTCTTTAAGTATCGTTACCCCCTTTTAGGTCAGTTTTGAGATCGTTAATCGCCTTAATTATGTCTGCAGGCGTCATGCCGACCTGATCAACCTTATCACTGCCGACTCTGGTTGTCGTCATGTTTTTCAGGCTGTGCCGTCGACTTTTTGGCGTCTAGGTTTTCCTCCACAGTCCATCCATCTTTCTTATCAAGCAATACTGGATCGTATGTTAGTTTGGGTGTAAATTGTGGTTTGAATGGGAGAGCGATCTCACCGCGGGTCTGGTTACTCCACGTGCCAAACCGGAAGAGAACAAATTTAGTTCGTATTAATCTTCTGAATGTTATCAGAAACTTTCTTTGATGATCGAGCAGTTGAAGGAACGAATCGATATGTTTAGAAGACAAAGTACAAACTTTTATCATATTCATGTGAATAAAGTTCAACAGAACAAACATTTGAATCAAACTTTTATTAAAGTGAACGCTGTGTTTCTCTAACAACAATTATCAAAACGTTCAAGTCTTGTTCAGTAGTGTAACAGCTCAACAACATAAAGTCTCTACAGTCGCTCTGACTCAAAAACTAAAAGAATAAAAACCAAAATGGCTTCAGGTCCTTCATCAGTGACGAAGAGGAGGAACGACAGCAGGACGTAAACAGAGAGGAAGAGGAAGACAAGAGGCTCCTCTGTGATGAAGAGGAGGAGGAAGAGCAGTGATTGGCTCATGGGTGGTGGGCAGATGATGAGGATGATGATGAAGGTGATTATGATGACGGTGATGACAGTGATGATGACGATGATGAAGGTCAGGGGGAGCTGTTGACCCGGCGGTGCACGGCCTGCAGCAGCAGCAGAGAGTACTCCTCCAGCAGCGCCGCCGTCTTCACCTCCCCCACTCCTCCCAGCCCCCCCTCCTCTCCCAGCATGCCCGGTGTACTGAGTGGCAGAGAGTCGAGCTCCGCCCTCATGGCTTGGAAGGCCTCTGATAGGAGGAGAGTCATGTGATGTTGGTCAGAGGCGGAGTCATCCGAGGAGGAGCCGCTCACCTGGAGGAAGAGAGAAAGGTGAGTTTTGATTGAAGCATGATTTGAACAGTTAACGACCAATCAGCATCAATCACCTTCCTGTACAGGTGTGTTGCTCGCTTAAAGCAGCTCTGCAGCTCATTGGTCAGAGCCCTGCAGGTCTCCACACTGATTGGTTGGTCTGAACAGAGACAGAATAACAACATTAACGCACATTATAGCAGCTGTGTACCACATTATATCTATATCTGCTGTTTCGCATCAAATTTAGCTATGTTGCCATGGCAACACAATGACATCACAAATGTTTTAGATGACAGAAACTGAACCGACTTCCTGTGTGGTTAAGATGAAGAGAGGAGGACAGATGAGAGGACGGGATAATAAATGACAGAATAAAAGGAGGAGTGGGACGTCTCACCGTCACAGAGAAGAGGGAGGAGGAGGATGAAGATGAGAGGCGGAGCCAGAGATGAAGGGATGAAGGGATGAAGAGGAAGAGGAAGATGAGTCCAAACCTGTGACGGCCATCTGTTCTGTACTGCCACCTGCAGGAGGCTCCTCCCCCAGCAGAGGGGGAGTCAGAGGGGAGACGGAGGTCTGGGGAGTCCTCATCGATGAGAAGGCAGCGAGGGAGGGTTTGTCAGGAAGTGGTCTGCTGCTGCCGGGGACACGGGCCTGGAGGCTGCGAGGGGGAGGGGCTGTCTGGTTACCATGGTTACCCGGAGACAAAGGAGGGGCAGAGGAGACGACGACAGGGACCATGGTGGCGTGGGGGGGCACGGCCAAAGTTACATTGGAGGGCACCACGGCAACGAGAGGAGGCGGAGTCTCTTTGACCTGAGACGACACCGCTGGATCCTCAGCGGGCTCCGTCAAGTTGAGACCGTCGCCCACGGAGACGGAGCGGGACATCTTGGCCATGGAGCTGGCTGTAGGACTCATGTAGGAACGAGACGCTGATGAAGCCGAGGAGGTGGAAGACTTCCTGGGTGTAGTGGCTGGTTCTGGTTGGGGGGACCTTGGAGAGACTGGGCTGGGTTTCTGGAGTGGTGCTGTGAATGTGGGGCGTCTGGGGGAGGAGGGGAGGGTGGTGGGACGCTGAGGGGGGAGGAGCATCTGAGTGGGGTCCTCTCTAAACAGATGGGAGGGTTCACCTGGAGAGACAGGAAGTGTTATTTGGTCCAGGTGGAGCTGGTTCTGAATGTGAGCCGGGTCACTGGTACCTGAGTCGCTCAGCAGGCTGTGGACCGACTGAGTCTTCCGGAGTCCAGAGGACGAGGTCAGGTGGAGGGCAGCGGCCCGGGCCGTGGGGCCCAGGTTCCTCCTGGACTCTGATGTGGTCTGGAACTTCTTCTTCAGAGGGGAGGGACGATGGACTTGCTGGGCCAAGGAGGTCTCCACCGGCTTCTGGAGCTGGTTCTGAACCTCAGGAGGTTCTGCTTGGTCCTGTTTTGTGTGTACTTGGTCCTCAAGTGAGGAGGTCTGGTCCTCGTTCTGTTTTTGTGTTTGGTCCTGGTTCCATGACACCCTCCTCTCCTCGGTCCTGCTCTGGTTCTGATCCATCAGAGGTCGGACCTCGGAGACCAGAGGACGGGCCTTCACCTCCCTCACACCTCCGCCGGTGGTCCGAGACGGGAGAGGGAACATGGTCCGGCTACAGAGGAAAAAAACAACAGAAGAAGAGACTTGACTGAGTTCTGTCCTCCGAGCAGAACATTGAGGTTGGGGGAGGGGGGGGGTCTGAGTCTAAGTGGACATTCGGGTCAGAGCCATGGAAACGTGGTTCTACCTCCCAGCAGACGTCTGGGAGAGGAACCTGGAGGAGATGCTGAGACTTTCACTGGAGCTGTGGGACGTCCTGCTCGGACTTCCTGTCAACACAAAGATCACATGTTCACTTGTGGTTGTGCTGTTGCTGAACATGAGCTTGTTGCTGGTTGTTGTTGTCGGTTGTGTGGTTGCTAGTTGTATGGTTGCTAGTTGCGTGGTTGCTAGCAGCTGGGTGTGTGGTTGCTAGTTGCTGGCTGGGCTGTTTCTGCTTGTGTTGCTGGTTGTTACTGTTGCTGGTTGTGTGGTTGCTAGCAGCTGTGTGTGTTATTGCTAGTTGTGTTATTGCGAGTTGCACCTGATTCGGAGAGTTCAGCCAGTGTGACAAAGTGTTCTTTCAGGAACGCTTCCTGGTCTGGAGTCTGAGGGACAGGTTGAGACGCCCCGACATGTCCTCGTCCTCCTTCATCATCCTCGTCCTCCTCCATCTCCAGCTCCGAGGAGTTTCCGTCCCCGCTGAGAAGCTCCACCGAGTCTGATGGACACAGAAGACAAGACATGATAGAGGGACCAGAGTCTGCCCCCCGTCTCCTGCCCCCCCGTCTCCTGTCCCTCTGTCTTACCATCTCTTCCAGGTCTGTCTGGACTGGACAGTCTGGAGTTGAAGGCCAGCGAGCAGCCACTATCTGGACTGGGTTTGTCTTGTCGTCCACCTGCTGCAAGACACACCTCCTTCACCTGGAACTCACTGACCACAGGGGGCGGAGTTAATACGAGACAAAGACCCCATCACAGCGTCAAACACATGATGATCTGATCTTACCTGCCAGCCAGGCTGACTCTGTCCTCCCAGTGGTCTGGATACAGGACGGGGTCCTCTCTGTCTGGGCTCCGATTGGACAGCAGGATGAAGTCTGGCCTCTGATTGGTCCTCGCCTCGTCCTCCACCTGGATGGGAGAAACCACCAACGTCTCAACTGATCTGAATGTGGATGTTTGTCTTCAGGAAGAAACTTGATCAGAACTCACCCATGCAGTGCTGACCTGCAGGCTGATGGTAC
This sequence comes from Chelon labrosus, assembly GCF_963514085.1. Lineage (NCBI taxonomy): Eukaryota > Metazoa > Chordata > Actinopteri > Mugiliformes > Mugilidae > Chelon > Chelon labrosus. The sequence goes on from NC_140353.1 coordinate 101,673, forward strand.
TCCCCAACTCCTGATTGGTCTTGTAAAACCCCGCCTCCACACCCTGACCCCTCCTCCTCTGGCTACAAGGGGCGTGGCTAACACAGAGGGGGGGTGTCTTCTGAAGAGTAAATAGAATATATGATTAATGCTTCGGGTCATATTTACATACTGTAGAGTCTGTTTGATAGTGTCCCGACCTCCACCTGGACCTTCTGGACCTCCTGGTCCACCTGGACCTCCTGGACCTCCTGGTCCTCTTGGTCCACCTGGTCCTCCTGTCTATCGGGCCTGTACGAGTCCAGCAGTCTCAGGTCCAACATGGATTTCACCATCAGGACACCTTCAACATTGCCTGTCCTCCTGGACCAGCGCCGACGAGGGAGTCGACCCACCGACGCCTCCTGAGGAGACGAAGAGGAGATGAAAGAAGATCCACAGGGGAACCACCAACGTCTCAGACATGTCTTTATAAACTATTATCATTCAGCTCTAACGTTCCACTGACCTTCCTTTGGTCTCTGTCCAACGTCTGAGACTCTTGTGACAGAAACAAACAAAAAAACATTTACTGACAGCTGATTGATTTAATAATTGTTGGACGTTTTGATAAATGACTCACTGATTAATTGACCTCCATAAAGGTGAAATGAGACTGTCTTTAAGATGTAACCATGGTAACAGACCTGTCTCCTCCTCCAGATTTCCTGCTGTGACCTTATAAGGACACTGAAGCTCCTCTTCTTCCTCCTCTTCCTCCTTGTCGCTGTCAGACGACATGTTGACGATGGGAGGAGACAACGTCTCAGCACTGCTCAAACACAACGAGTTATTTCATCACTGATCACACTGCAGCGTCTCCACAGACGCTCCCTCAAAATATAATGAGATAGGATCTGTCTACCTGAGCTTCACGACTCTCTGCTGAGGTGCATTCTGGGAGCTTGGCGTGGTGCTGGGAGGGTGGAGCTCAGCAAGCCGCTGCCTCATCCGGAGGGTCAACTCTGGACTCAGACGCCACACAAAGATGCAGCTGCACACACACACACACACACACACACACACACACACACACAGAATAAAGACGGATACGGGGCGTCGTCATGGCGATGATGTCAGAGATGAAGACGAGGCGTACCTGTCTCCCGACACAGTGATCAGGTGTCGGCAGTCGCTGCTGAACTTCAGTCCCGTTACGATCTCTGAAACAAACACAACCACGTTCACAGAGTTCATCTACGGACGCAGGCGTCCTGGTGGATCGGTTAGGGGTTAGGGGTTAGGGGTCGGGGATCAGGGGTTAGGGGTTAGGGGTCAGGGATCAGGGCTCAGGGGTCAGGGCTCAGGGGTCAGGGGTCAGGGGTCAGGGGTCAGGGCTCAGGGCTCAGGGCTCAGGGGTTAGGGGTCAGGGGTCAGGGGTCAGGGGTTAGGATGCAGGACAAAAACTCAAACATTCAATGGACACACTTGCTTACAACATATATAAGGAAAATGTTAAAGCGGCGTGTTGTCGTGGTCGTCGTTGTGGTCATGGTTAGTGTCATTGTCATGGTCACTGTCATAACCGTGATCGTGTTTGACGTTGTGGTTGACGTTGTGGTTGACGTTGTGGTTGACGTTGTGGTTGACGTTGTGGTCGTGTTGCTGACCTGAGTGTCCGAACATGGTGGCCACACACTCTCCAGAGTAGAAGTCAAAGATGCCGATGTTCTTGTCGGAGCAGGAGGTGGCGATGTAGAGACCCGACGGATCGATCTGCACCTGAGGACAAGAAGGGGGCGGAGCCAGTTAACAACTGTCCCTGTCCCCCTGGAGACGTCACCTTGGTAACCATCCTACCTTAATGAGCGTTCCGTCCTCTCCCAGAGACCCTTTATACAACTTCTTCTGTTTACCGTTACTGATGCTGAAGATCCTGGAGGACAGAGACAGACCTTCATCATCTTCATTATCGTCATGAAAAAAGGAGCAGCTCATTGGTTGATCCAGTTCAGGAAGTGATAGACCAGACAGGATGATGTCTGGACTCCAGCTGTACTACATTACCCATGATGCTCTGCTGCTGTGTGCGTTACCTGATCCTGCGGTCCTGACAGCCCACTGCTGCGTATTTCCTGGTCGGATCCACGTCCATGTCGTACAGAGTCGTCTTCCTGACCACATGATGTGTCCTCGTGAACTCTAACTCCGCCCCCATCTGAAAAATAGGAAGTGATGACATCAGACTCAGTTCATGCACTTCATATGATTTAAGCAGAACCTGACTGTCCCAGAACTGTCCCAGAACAGACATGAAAGAGCAAATGTTTCGTCTTCTTCTGTTCAGGTAAAACACATGACATCACTCTATGACATCACTCAGGTGTTCGTCTCACCTGCTGAGCAGTGCGGAAGTAGACGCTCTTATCTGCTCCACAGCTGATCATCCTCACCTTCTCCTCGTTGGCTGAAAGACAGGAAGAAGGTCAGAGGTCAAAGGGTAAAGTAGGGCAGGGGTCAGAGGTCAAATGGGTCAGGGTGTGAAGTGGGTCAGGGGTCGGGGGTCGGGGGTCGGGGGACTGACCAGCAAATCTGACGGCAGTGATGGAGGACGAGTGTTCGTCCAGAGTCTGGACCAGGCTGTAGTCTCTGCTGGCGTCCAGGACGTGGATGAGACGGTCCCGACTGGCTGTCGCTAATAACTGGAGACCTGAGAGACAGGAAGTCATGATTCAGTCTATGATTCAGTCTGACCTCCTATTGGCTGAATCACATGTGATGTCACTACCACACTGCCTCCCTCAGCACTGACTGACAGGTAAGAGTCACCTGTATCAGGTTTGGAGAACTCCAGGCAGAGGATCTCTGAGTCGTGAGCCTGAACGTTCAGGATCTCCTCCATGTCGTCCAGGTCATGGATCCTAAGCGGAGTGAAAACAACTCATCAAGGCTACGCCCACATCACAGGCCACGCCCCCTTATAGGCCCGCTGTCCCCCCCTCACCTCAGGACTCCCATGCGGTCTCCAGAGGCCAGGTGCTGACCGTTGGGACTGACACTCAGGGTCCTAATGCCCACCCTGTTCTGGTCCGTCTGTTGCCCCTCCGACCCCGCCTTCTCTGCGTTGCCGCCGGCGACTGCGATACTCTCCGTGTCCACGAGACTGTTGATGCTGTTGTCCACGTAAATGACCTTCTGCAGGTCCTAAGGCGCCAAAGGTCACATCGAAGTTAAAGGGGGACAGTGGTACAGGTATAAAGGGGGACGTGTGTGCTGTCTTACATGGCTCAGGATGTTCCTGCGGAGGACGTTGTGTCCCTCCATGTTCCACAGTCGGATGGTGTTGTCTGAGGAGCAGGATAGGAACGATCCGGGGGGGGGACACGTCTCACCTCCCCCTCTCCTTCCTCCCTCTCCCTCTGGATACATCTGCAGGAGAAACAGCAAACAGACACTGGTCACATCTCAGGGTCATCCACAGATACAAGCAGGTCTTTCTACCCTCAGTTAGTCCTTAATTAAACCCTTAAGCCTTCATTTATCATTAACTAACCCGGAATTAAACCCTTAACTTAAACTGACCGACGTCCCAGAAACCACTGACCTCCAGGCTCCAGACGCAGGACGAGTGGTAGAGGGCCGAGTACAGTTTTCCCACCCTGCGAGGGTCATGGAGGTCACGGACGTCCCAGACATAAACACTGTGATCGTTGTAGACGCAGGACAGCCAGCGATTGGTGAAGTCGTACGAGACGGCGACGGTGTCGGGGTAACGAGACTCCGCCCTGCAGGAGAACAGCTGACTGAGGAGGAGATGAAGCCAGACCAAGGTCATTCTGTGGTTTCCATGGTAACTGTCCACTTGTCTAACGGCCGATGACAGGTGTGTGACTTACCTGGCATCCACCATGCTGGAGACGTCAACACCCAGAGAGTGTGGGCGGGGCAAAGTGCACAGGAAGTGGAGGTTGATTGGACTGAATGCTCGAACCGTCCCGTCAGAGCAACCACAGAAGATAAACTCATCTGAGACAGACAGACAGGTGGCCTGGGACGCCTGAGGACAGACAGGAGGACAGAGAGACAGGAGGACAGAGATCGTTCAATTCTGCAGGAGAAACTTAACAAACGTCTGAAATGACAGTGGAGCTGAGTGATGGTGCGTTCAGGGTCCTCTGTGAATCTGAATCAGGAGACGATGGGCGGGGTGCTGTGTCACTCAGCCAATCAGGTGAAGAGGTATGAATGAAACTGACCAATGAGGTGAGAGCAGGAAATTATTATTTTTTTTTCTCCCGAGCCATTTTTAACCAATGAAACGTCAGTTTATTAGAAACACACTGAAGGATGGAGGAAAGGTGGAGGACAGCAGGACAGGTGGAGGACAGCAGGAGCAAAGGTGGAGGACAGCAGGAGCAAAGGTGGAGGACAGGAGGACAGGTGGAGGACAGGAGGAGCAAAGGTGGAGGATAGCAGGAGGAAAGGTGGAAGACCGGAGGACAGGAGGACAGGTGAAGACAGGAGGACAGGAGGACAGGTGGGGGACAGGAGGACAGGTGGAGGACAGCAGGAGCAAAGGTGGAGGACAGGAGGGCAGGAGGACAGGTGAAGGACAGGAGGACAGGTGAAGGAAAGGTGGAGGAGGACGACTTACAGAGGAAGAGTCGACTCTCTGCTCAGGAGGCAGAGGAGGAAACATAAGATCACATTAAAGCTCCATCACAATAAACACAATATACACACTGTCAGCTTCACACTGAACTACACACTAGACAACACCTGGAGCCACCAGGTAAACAGAAGGTCAGGGTTAGTTCAGGTACTCACCCGTAGTTCGACCCACTTGTCGAGCAGCCGGCGCTCATTGAACTCACACAGGAGACCGGAGGACGTGATGCAGAAGGTGGAGGCGGCCTGTCGGCCCCGCCCACACGCCACGTCACTGAAGAAGTTGTTCCTCAGTTCTCCCAGCAGCCCCGAACGCCCCATCAAGGGGACGGTGGCGTTGACCTGGAGACGGACACAGACCATCAGTATCAGCTGATCAGCGGGTGAGTGGCTGCTGACAGGTGGGCGGTACCTTGGAGGTCTTGGCGTGGTCCAGGTACCAGAACTTGACGTGGCGGTTCCCGGCGGTAACAAAGTAAGAGCTGTCGTCTGAGAAGGACACGGCCGTCACTTTACTAGAAACCTTGTTGGCTGCCACAACCACGTTTTTCTGATCAACACACAAACAACATGTCAGCAGGAGAACACGGTCATCAGCAGCAGGCGGCGGCGGTGGTGGCGGCGGCGGCGGCAGCGGCAGCGTTACCTTCCAGCTCCACACATTGACCATCATGTCATGCTGGTAGCCTACGCTCACGATGAACTTCCCGTTGGGAGAGAAGGCGACGCAGGAGATGCCATATTTATGTTCCTGAAGCTCCGACACCTGGAGACGATCTGAGACGTCCCAGACTCGGACCGCCGGCATGTGACCGCTCTGTGGACAAACATGGACGACCTGTGATCAGCTGAGAGTCAGGGCTGGTTGTCAGACTCCAGACCATCAACTCACCTCTCCTGTGACCATATACTTCCCATCTGGAGAAAACGCCAGCGTGGTGATGGCCTTCCTGAAAACAGAGCCCAGGTCAGAGGAGCAACACTTCCTGTTTAAAGGACAGGAGCGACGTGATTGGCCGGGTGCCTTTACCTGCAGCTGTTGAAGATGTGATGCTGTTTGTTCTTCCGAGGGTTGAGCAGGACCACGACACACCTGAGGAAGCAGCAGGTTACAGCTCATTGACCCTTCACAATAAAAGCCTCTCTGATCACCTGGTTGTTACCATGGCGATGAACTGTCCCGATGTTCACAACATGACTTCACACGTTCATGAGACATCACCCCGTCTGAACCCTCTGACCTGCTGTGACCTCTGACCTGTGAACCAGCTCCCATGACCTCAGACTCCGCTTCTTTAATCTTTAAGTATTTTGAGATGAAATGGACACACACACACACACACACACACACACACACACACACACACACACACACACACTCATTGACCTCTGACCTATATTCAGTTCAGACTGATTACATTAAAGGATTATTTTATCTCATCAGTCGACGTCGTCTCTAACTTATCACTGATCCACTGACTCGTCTCCATGTTTTTGTCAGGAATGTGAAGCTAAGCTAAGCTAACCCCCCCCCCCCCCCCCCCCGCCACTGACCCACTTCTGTCTCCAACCATTAAACCAGCGTCTCCTCATCCGTGAACTGGAGCTGAACACAGACCAACCAATCAGGAGCTGGCTCCTCCCACGCCTGCAGCTGATTGGACGATTCCACAGCCCTCAGACATTCCCATCATTCCTTTGGAAGAAGTGGAGAGGCAGTGTGACCTCTGACCTCTGATAACCAGCGTTGGTTTTATTTCCTGTCTGACAGAACGAGGACCGTCTCAAACATCCCCTCGAGGAATCAGGGCCGGTCTTTCAGGTTCAGGTTTAATCACATGACTCCTTTAAAGATTAGGATCAACTCTGAGCTTTACCACAAACACAACACGACACTGACCGCAGACCGACCAACAGGAAGATTCACTGAACAGATCCCATCCAGAACCAGAACCTGGACCAGAACCTGAACCTCTGAAACCTGAATCGTTCCTTTAAACATGTGATCCCTCAGACGTCCCTGAAGACACTGAGGACCTGGTGTCTCTTCAGAAAGTTCTCAGAAACGTCCCGACCAACGTCTCATCAATCATCTTCTAAACTCCTACAGACCCTGAAGGCAACATCAACCTCCACCTCCTTCCCTGACTGTTGGACTGAAGGTAGTGTCCACTTCGAGTCCTTTCAGTCTCAGTTTATTTGTGCGTCTCTGTCACAGACTCCATTGTCCTCGTTAACACTTTAATTCATTTAAATCAGCTTCATAGTTCAGACATTTAATGGACAGTTTCAGTCTCATGTCAGAGGGAATCAAACCAGCGACCTCATGGTCCTAGAGCCACCTACACTCAGTTCTGACCCGGTTCTTTCCTAGGTACCAGAGTCTGGGCTCCACCTTCTGAAGGACGTCCTCTTCAGTCACATGATGCGTCTAATCTGATAATCTGATCCTCAGACTGATTTTAATCTGACCTCAGTGTGTCTCAGAGTGTGTCTCAGAATGTGTCTCAGAATGTGTCTCAGACTATGTCTCAGATAGTGTCTCAGATAGTGTCTCAGTGCGTCAGAATGTGTCTCAGAGTGTGTCTCAGAGTGTGTCTCAGAGTGTGTCTCAGAATGTGTCTCAGACTATGTCTCAAAATGTGTCTCAGATAGTGTCTCAGTGCGTCAGATTGTGTCTCAGATTGTGTCTCAGATTGTGTCTCAGAATGTGTCTCAGTATGTGTCTCAGTATGTGTCTCAGACCATGTCTCAGAATGGCTCTCAGAATGGCTCTCAGATTGTGTCTCAGAATGTGTCTCAGACTGTGTCTCAGACTGTGTCTCAGAATGTGTCTCAGATAGTGTCTCAGATAGTGTCTCAGATAGTGTCTCAGTGCGTCAGAGTGTGTCTCAGAGTGTGTCTCAGAGTGTGTCTCAGAGTGTCCTCACCCAGCAGGATAAGCCAGTTGTCCAGTTCGGGGGTCCGAGGCCAGCGCTCTGTTTCCTGGAGCTGTGATGCCCAGAACCTTCTCCAAGGTCACCTGGAGGTCAGAGGTCAGAGTGAATGTGATTGGTTGAATCCTTTCATGTTTATATTTCCATGAAGCATGTTGTCAGTGAACACACCACCATGAACTCATACATTAATGTTGAACTACACTTCCCATGATGGTCTGGGATTAAACCCAACCTGTAACGTCACGTCTACGTTTTCACTGATGATTAAACAGACTAATGGATCTGGATCTGGATCTGGATCTGGATCAGGATCTGGATCTGGATCTGGATCAGGATCAGGATCTGGATCAGGATCTGGTGAAGTCCCCCTGAATCTGAACGTGTTTCAGGTCTGATTGTTTCTTTCTTCTGTCTCTACCCGGCTAGCCTTAGGCAGATGGGTTCCTCCATATGAGCTGGTTCTGGTTCTGGTCAAGGTTTCTTCCTGTTAAAGGGAGTTTTTCCTGCCACCGTCTCCTTCAGGCTGCTCTGGGGGTTTCAGGCCGGGTTTTTGTAAAGCGTCTTGAGACGATTTGTATTGTTATTGACGCTATAGAAATTAAATTGAATTGAATTGAATTCTTCCTGATGAAGACAAACACTCACTTCATGCTCCATCTGAAGAGTCCAGTGCAGTCGATGCTAAGCTAACAGCTCTAAACCAAGCTAACAGCTCTAAACTAAGTCAACAGCCCTAAACTAAGCTAACAGCTCTAAACCAAGCTAACAGCTCTAAACCAAGCTAACAGCTCTAAACTAAGTCAACAGCTCTAAACCAAGCTAACAGCTCTAAATTAAGCTAACAGCTTTAAACTAAGCTAACTGCTCTAAACTAAGTCAACAGCCCTAAACTAAGCTAACAGTTCTAAATTGCCCTAAACCAAGCTAACAGCTATAAACCAAGCTAACAGCTCTAAACTAAGTCAACAGCTCTAAACCAAGCTAACAGCCCTAAACCAAGCTAACAGCCCTAAACCAAGCTAACAGCTCTAAACTAAGCTAACAGCCCTAAACCAAGCTAACAGCTCTAAACTAAGCTAACAGCTCTAAACTAAGTCAACAGCTCTAAACCAAGCTAACAGCCCTAAACCAAGCTAACAGCCCTAAACCAAGCTAACAGCTCTAAACTAAGCTAACAGCCCTAAACCAAGCTAACAGCTCTAAACCAAGCTAACAGCCCTAAACAGCCCTAAAATAAGCTAACAGCTCTAAACTAAGCTAACAGCCCTAAACCAAGCTAACAGCCCTAAACTAAGCTAACAGCTCTAAACCAAGCTAACAGCTCTAAACCAAGCTAACAGCCCTAAACAGCCCTAAACTAAGCTAACAGCCCTAAACCAAGCTAACAGCCCTAAACCAAGCTAACAGCTCTAAACCAAGCTAACAGCTCTAAACTAAGCTAACAGCCCTAAACCAAGCTAACAGCCCTAAACTAAGCTAACAGCTCTAAACCAAGCTAACAGCTCTAAACCAAGCTAACAGCCCTAAACAGCCCTAAACTAAGCTAACAGCTCTAAACTAAGCTAACAGCCCTAAACCAAGCTAACAGCTCTAAACTAAGCTAACAGCCCTAAACTAAGCTAACAGCTCCTAACTCTGAAACTGTCGTCTGTGTGTGTCTCACATGACCCCCCCCCCCCGTCTCACCAACCAAACTCTATTCATGTTTGAGTCATTTTTCCTCAGAGCTTCACTCAGAGACGTCCTCTACCGTCTGAGCTCGTCAGCTGTTAGCGTCAACAACAACAATTACGACTACAACAACTGCATCAGAACTGTAAATGCTAAGTGCTGATGCTAAACGTCTGTCTGTTTGTCTCGTCCAGGAACCAGAGGGTTCATGGGTATAAATATGAGACTGAAGGCAGAAAGGAAATGTCTCTGATCAACTTTATTTATTCCTTTTGTCTTTTTAAAGTTTCTAAAAAATAAAAACAGACTAAGTTGTTTTCTCTTCTTCCTGCTGTGACATTGAAGGGACGTGACCCTCATGTTGGACACCACCTGCCCCCTCTGATCACAGAATGTCCTCATAAAGACACAAAGCTCTGTTGGTTTGACATTTAACTAAGCCTTAAACCACATCAAACATCCTGGACATCCCCACAACAACAGGAAAACCGGTCTTGTCAGTCTCCACTGGGACACAAAGCATTCTGGGAAATGTTAAAGTGGACGATAAGAGGCAGATGGACGCCCTGAAGGGACTAACACACCAAGACGGACCGGACCGACAGGATCCTGAGACTGTTTCAGCTGATAGGAACGTCCCACTGAGACAAAGACCAGTCCACAAGAGACATGTCCACCAGAAACACGTTTCCCAGACCAGTCCACCTGAGACAAAGACCAGTACACATGAGAATAGTCCGCCTGAAACCAGTACACCAGAGACTAGTCCACCAGAGACCAGTCCCCCAGATACAAAGACCAGTACACCTGAGACAAAGACCAGTACACCTGAGAATAGTCCACCTGAAACCAGTACACCAGAGACTAGTCCACCAGAGACCAGTCCCCCAGATACAAAGACCAGTCCACCTGAGAGTAGTCCACCTAAGACTAGTCCACCAGAGACCAGTCCACCTGAGGCCAGTCGGTCCTCCAGAGACAAAGACCAGTCCACCTAAGACTAGTCCACCTGGGACCAGTTCACCAGAGGCCAGTCCACCAGAGACTAGTCGGTCCTCCAGAGACAAAGACTAGTCCACCTGAGATTAGTCCACCAGAGGCCAGTCCACCAGAGACTAGTCAGTCCTCCAGAGACAAAGACGAGTCCACCTGAGACTAGTCACCCTGATACCAGTCCACTTGAGACCAGTCAGTCCTCCAGAGACAAAGACTAGTCCACCTGAGATTAGTCCACCAGAGACTAGTCAGTCCTCCAGAGACAAAGACTAGTCCACCTGAGATTAGTCGACCAGAGGCCAGTCCACCAGAGACAAAGACGAGTCCACCTGAGACTAGTCCACCTGAGACCAGTCCACTTGAGACCAGTCAGTCCTCCAGAGACAAAGACTAGTCCACCTGAGACCAGTCCCCCAGATACAAAGACCAGTCCACCTGAGAGTAGTTCACCTAAGACTAGTCCACCAGAGACCAGTCCACCTGAGGCCAGTCGGTCCTCCAGAGACAAAGACCAGTCCACCTAAGACTAGTCCACCTGGGACCAGTCCACCAGAGACCAGTCAGTCCTCCAGAGACAAAGACCAGTCCACCTAAGACTAGTCCACCTGAGACCAGTCCACCTGAGACCAGTCAGTCCCCCAGAGACAAAGACTAGTCCACGTGAGATTGGTCCACCAGAGGCCAGTCCACCAGAGACTAGTCAGTCCTCCAGAGACAAAGACCAGTCCACCTAAGACTAGTCCACCTGGGACCAGTCCACCAGAGACCAGTCAGTCCCCCAGATACAAAGACCAGTCCACCTGAGAGTAGTTCACCTAAGACTAGTCCACCAGAGACCAGTCCACCTGAGGCCAGTCGGTCCTCCAGAGACAAAGACCAGTCCACCTAAGACTAGTCCACCTGGGACCAGTCCACCTGAGGCCAGTCGGTCCTCCAGAGACAAAGACTAGTCCACCTGAGACTAGTCCACCTGGGACCAGTCCACCAGAGACCAGTCAGTCCTCCAGAGACAAAGACGAGTCCACCTGAGACTAGTCCACCTGAGACCAGTCCACCTGAGACCAGTCCTCCTGAGACCAGTCCTCCTGAGACCAGTCCTCCTGAGACAAGGGAAGGCCCCGAGTCCCCACAAAGACGTTAACTGTGTGTGTGTGTTTCCGCACCTTGACGCTCAGGTCGCTCTTGTGCCGCGCCGCGCCGCTCCGCCTCAGTTTAATGGACGGGGAGCGCAGCAGGTTCTTGATGCGGCTGCGGATCGTTCCGCCTCCGTCTGCGGCCATCGCGCCGTTAGCCGCCGGCTAGCTGCGTCTCTCAGCGGCTGCAGCCTTTTTCTTTTCTCTTTCGGTCCTCCACCGCCGCCCCTGCTGTCATGCTGTCTACGGGCCGGACCGGGCCGGGCCGGACGGGTCCGCTAGCCTGGGTCTGGTTCTGATTCTGGGCTGATCCGGGTTGTTGCTGCTCCGCATCTTATTTCTCCGCCGCAGCAACGAACCAGAGACGCCGCGACTTCCACACGATCAGGACCGGACTGAGCCGAGCGCAGTCCGGTGGCATCAAGACCGCAAGCGGCAGCGACACTAACTTCCGTCCAGACTTTTCAGAATAAAACGAGTTTGTTTATTTTATTTTAAGAAATGTCAGTAAATGTCATAAATTTCTTCTTTGCACTGAAACAAAGGGAAACATTTAGAATTGTCATCATTTATAGATTATTGTGTTACTGGTCCGGCCTGCTTGAAATCAAATTAGGCTGAATGTGAAGAAGCTCAGCATGTTGGGCGTAGTCCCAGACAGAGTGTCAGTAACATCCCATCAGGCCGGGGAACTGTTTGACTTATCAGGTTTTATGCCTGAAGTGAGACCGGCCAGCAGCTTTGAGTCGATCAAGCAGCTCCTCCAGATCTGCACAGAGCAGCTCATGGGCAGGAGAAGCAACAACAGCGTTGTCCAGCAGCAAGTCCATCACTGAGGCGGTAGAGGTGTCACATAATATCACTCAGTTTCTTTCCATTGAGTGTTTGCACATCAATTCAGTTTATTGGGTTCAAGGTTAGCACGGTGTAGGACAGCAGCAATCACCCAGAGTCAAGTGAAAGGGTGAATGGGTGTCCCACCTGAGCTCCAGAGTCTGGTTCCATGCTGGCGGATGTGAGATCTGCTGAAGTTCAGTGGTTTTAAATGGGGTTGATGTGGCCACAGGTGGTCGGGGGGGACGCCATGGCGCAACAAGGGTCTTTGTTCTGAAGCTGATCCCACTGACGAAGCTGTGCTGCAGATCCAGTGAGTCCTGGAAGCTTTCATGCAGCTGGAGTAGCTAGTCAGCGAGTCAGCACACAACAGAAAGAGGCTGGTTCAGACGTTTCCCACAGCTGCAGTTTATTTCATGCTTTTACTTTGACAGTAAAAAACTATTGACTTCCGGCGTCGTGCAGTCTGACGTAGCTGATTGACGAGTCCACGTGTGGCGTCACGCTGAAGCGGCAGCGGCTCCTACCTGCAGGAACAGGAAGTGCAGTTTGATCTGATCAACGGAACATCAAGGATGATATTGATTTGTAGTGACGTGATAACTAGCGTCTGACGTCAAGGACTGCAATGTTATGGACGTCATCCCCGATGTGACGTTTTTAAGCGCAGCTGATCTGTGATGCGTTCAGGTAAATCAGTAAATCATGAATGAAACTGAGTTTGGTTTTAAACTTTATTGATATCAGAGTTTGGAGACCTGAACCTTTAAACATGTACAAAAATACAAATCTAAGAAAAACACATTTCCTTGAACAGCTCTTTTAATTTCCTGAAAACAGAAACAAAGCAGAACAAAAAAACTAATCAGAGACAGGAAACAGATTTTCAGAATAAAGCTGTTGTAGCGTTTTAAAGGAACATGACTCTAATTAAAGTGAAGTTGTGAAACATTATCCTCATGATTAATTATTGACTGTACATCACAACACTGGACGATTATTCTCCATTTAATCCATTCCGTCGCCATGACAACGACCTCAGCTTGATTAGTTTCAACTTTATTCTGAAAAGTAAACAAACTCTGCACTTTAAGGTAGCTTATGTTGCATTCACTGACTGACAGCAAAACTGAACCTCTCTCTCTCTCTCTCTGGTCTTTGGGCGTCGGCGCTCTGTTTTCCCACGCTGCACTGAGACACTAAAGTGATCGTCTGATTGGCCGTTTTCTCAGGTACAGATCACAGCATGCCCTCTCTGCAGACAGCCAATGAGGTCATGTGTCTGCTGTGACATCATCAGTCAGCTGGAGGGGTTTCCTCTCAGCCCCAGAGGAACCAGCCTCGGCATTGGCCGCCATGACCCCCCCCTCTTCCCCTCTCCTCGCTCTCCTACGGTCTCCTCACTGGTGGGAGGAGCCGACACTTTGGCCCCGCCCGCCTTCATCTGTAGCAGAGGGGGTGGAGCCAACCCCCCTCCTTTAGCATTCCCATTGGCTGATCCCAGCTGCACGTCAGTGTCCATGTGGCCGCTAAGCCCCGCCCCCTCTGTAACAGATGTTCCCTCAGAGAACGGTTTCCCTGGCGACGGGAGTCCTGCGCCTGTTGCCGTGGCAACTTTCTGCTGGTTGAGGAAGACGATCTCATTGAGGAGGGACGTCAGGTTCTGGTTCTCCTCCGGCCCCCGAGGGACGCCGTCTACGTCCTCTGACCGACCCCGACCCGTCTGGGACAGAGGCTGGTCCTTGTCCCTGACCCGGTCTGAAAGGGGGAGGGTTTGTTGTTTATTTAGTGTCTGTAAGTAACAAACAAACTGCAGAACAAACAGCAGGTTTGGGGTGGGGGGGTTACCTGTTGGGTGGGGGGGCAGTGAGGTGAGACAGAGCTGCTGATTGGCCAGAGTCGGGAGGTTCAGGGTCACTGAGGCCACGCCTGCAGTCAGACACAATAGTGACTTTCACAATAAAAGCATGTGAATCAGAGGACGCGTGGCGGGGATCGGTACCTGGGGTCGGAGGCGTCTGCAGCACCCTGGTTCCCGCCATCAGCGGGCTCAGGGCCAGGTGCGGTTTCCCTGGTAACGCTGGCCCAACCAGAGACAGAACCTCAGCCGGAACCAGAGTCTGAAAGGACGGAGGCTCAGCTGGAAGACAGGAAGTCAATCAGTCAACCAATCAATCAATGGGTCAGTTATTAGCTCGGTCAGCTGGTCGGTCAGCTGGTCGGTCAGCTGATCCGTCTCACCCTTTAGAGTTGTGGTGGACTCAGACGTCTGAGGAGGACGACTCCTGCTGCGTGACAGGATGTTGGGAATCGTCCTGGGCCGCTCCCTGGGCACAGGTGTACTGTGGGAAACTGTTGGATGAGTCCAGGGAGAGGCCTTCTGAAGCTGGACAGGTGTCGGGACAGGTGTCGGGACAGGTGTAGGAGGAGGATGTGAGGCCCCGGCCCCTGCAGGTGAGGGAGCCTATAGACAGAAGAAGATTGTTAGAGAGTTGTTTTGGTTCTGGTTCTACTGGAGTTCTGGAGGAGCTGGTTTCTAAAGAACCTTCAAGATCTACTGCTCTGTCTGGTTCTGGTTCTGGTTCTGGACCGTTACCTCCGTGCTTCCTGTGATGACGATTCTGTCTTCATCAGACGAGATCTCGATAGCGTCGTCAGAGCGACGACAGAGAGACGACGTTGAGACATTTTGGTTCCAATCAGCTGTCAGAGACAAACAGTCAGGCGTCCAATCAGAGACGAGCCAGAAATCAGACATTTATATACTGATACATGTTTAGACCAGGGTTAGGGTTAGGGGTTTAGACCAAGGGGTTTAGACCAGGGGTTTAGACCAGTGGTTTAGACCAGGGCTTTAGACCAGTGGTTTAGACCAGTGGTTTAGACCAGTGGTTTAGACCAGGAGTTTAGACCAGGGGTTTAGACCAGGGGTTTAGACCAAGGGGTTTAGACCAGTGGTTTAGACCAGGGCTTTAGACCAGGAGTTTAGACCAGGAGTTTAGACCAGGAGTTTGGACCAGTGGTTTAGACCAGGAGTTTAGACCAGTGGTTTAGACCAGTGGTTCAGACCAGTGGTTTAGACCAGGAGTTTAGACCAGGGGTTTAGACCAAGGGGTTTAGACCAAGTGGTTTAGACCAGTGGTTTAGACAAGGGCTTTAGACCAGTGGTTTAGACCAAGGGGTTTAGACCAAGGGGTTTAGACCAAGGGGTTTAGACCAGGAGTTTAGACCAGGGCTTTAGACCAGGAGTTTAGACCAGTGGTTTAGACCAGGAGTTTAGACCAGGAGTTTAGACCAGGAGTTTAGACCAGTGGTTTAGACCAGGGGTTTAGACCAGTGGTTTAGACCAAGGGGTTTAGACCAGGGGTTTAGACCAGTGGTTTAGACCAAGGGGTTTAGACCAGTGGTTTAGATCAGGGCTTTAGACCAGTGGTTTAGACCAGTGGTTTAGACCAAGGGGTTTAGACCAGGGGGTTAGACCAGGAGTTTAGACCAGGGCTTTAGACCAGGAGTTTAGACCAGGGGTTTAGACCAGGGGTTTAGACCAGTGGTTTAGACCAGTGGTTTAGACCAAGGGGTTTAGACCAGGGGTTTAGACCAGTGGTTTAGACCAAGGGGTTTAGACCAGGGGTTTAGACCAGTGGTTTAGACCAGTGGTTTAGACCAAGGGGTTTAGACCAGTGGTTTAGACCAGTGGTTTAGACCAGTGGTTTAGACCAGGTGTTTAGACCAGTGGTTTAGACCAAGGGGTTTAGACCAGTGGTTTAGACCAAGGGGTTTAGACCAGTGGTTTAGACCAGTGGTTTAGACCAGTGGTTTAGACCAGGTGTTTAGACCAGTGGTTTAGACCAGGGGTTTAGACCAGTGGTTTAGACCAGGGCTTTAGACCAGTGGTTTAGACCAGTGGTTTAGACCAGGGCTTTAGACCAGGTGTTTAGACCAGTGGTTTAGACCAGTGGTTTAGACCAGTGGTTTAGAAGAGGTGTTGGGGGTGAGACTCTGACCTGCCGATGAAACGATGCTCTCCAGGTATTGGTCCCTCCTCTTCCTCAGCATCCTCTTCGTCTTCTTGAGCTCTGTCTCCGTCTTCCTCAGCTTGTATATCACGTGCACAGCCTGAAACCAAACAGCTGGCGTTAGAACCTGTCCAGTGTTGTCCAGGAGACGGAGACTCATCTGCAGCAGGCGTCCCTGACCATGTCCAATGTGCTGAGCTTGGACTCTCCAGTGAAGTCCAGTTGTCTCCTCAGATCTTTAAACAGACGCTGCATCTTCCCCCGACGCCTCCTCTCCTGCAGAGTGTGACGCTGGACAAACGTTTGAGACATTAGAGACATTAGAGACCATACAGCATCTCTGTCTCTTTCCCTCTCTCTGTCTCTCTGTCTGTCTGTCTCTCTCTCTCTCTGTCTGTCTGTCTGTCTGTCTGTCTGTCCCTCTGTCTCTCTCTGTCCCTCTGTCTCTCTGTCTGTCTGTCTGTCTGTCTGTCCCTCTGTCTCTCTCTGTCCCTCTGTCTCTCTCTGTCAGTCTGTCTGTCTTTATGTCAGTCTGTCTCTCTCACCAGGTTCTTGTCAACAGGCTGATTGTCCTCCTCAACGTCCGTCTCTGTGTCTGACGAGTTTTCCGTCTCGCTGCTTGACTGAAGCTCCGCCACGTTTGCTGCCGGCTCGTCGACCAGACAGATGACGTCCAGGTCTAGCGGGCTGGAGGCCAGGTTAGGACCATCAGCGAGGGGGTCCGGTGACTTAGGGGTTCTGTGGGTGGGGGAGGTTTGGGGTGAGGTGGATTTCTGTTGGTCGACTTCTTCTCCAGACGCCAGCAAGGGCGCTGCAGACACCGTCACTGTCTTGACCCCCAGCTCGGCGCCCTGGTCAGTGGAGGGTTTGAGGGACAGGAGGTCAGCCGGGGCAGCGGGGGGGTCGGGGGGGAGAGGCTGGAGGAAGGTGTAGGAGGTGGCGGGCTGGGAGGGGGCTGTGGTCGGGGGTAGAGTCTGCTGATTGACAAGGAGGGACGGAGGAGAGAGGACTGCAGGGGGATGTCCTGTTGGGAGACAGACGGGGGGGAGTGGAGACATTTTAGAGACAGAGTTGCAGTTCAGATTCTGACCTGAAGGTGTCAGCTTTGTGTCCCAGAACAACTAAATAAATGCTGAGTCTTGATCAGGTCAAACTGTAGACTCACCTGGGGTGGGGGGCGGGAGCGCTGTGACTGGTCTCAGGTGGCTGATGGGGATCAGTTGGACTAGTTTACCGTCCGGTTGACGGTAGTATTGGACACCTGCTCTGGTCTGGACCGGCTGCAGGACCGCCTGCAGGACTGACTGGAGGACTGGCTGCAGCACTGGACTCTGAGTGGAGACGGGGGCCAGCGACTGGGGGGGGGGCGGCGGGGGAGCCAGACGGGGCAGAGGAACCGCAGGGACCTGGACCATCATGATCTGAGAAGCTTTATGAGGAGCCGGGCCTGAGCAGAATTCATTGGTTAATAGAGTCACACTGAAATGATTCCATGATCTCAGGGCTGCAGCTAAAACCAGCTCACCTGTAGAGGAGACTGGGATGGGGAGTGGTGTGGGCGGGGCTGTGGTGGAAGCTGAGGAGACAGTCTGAGGTGTGGGCCCTGAACGTGGAGGAGGAGGTCTGCAGGACAGCACCCGGCCGGTCAGGTAAGCTGCCAGGCGGTTTGCCGGGTGGAGCGCCCCCATCCTCCCCAACTGGATTCTTGCCAACGGGTAGAGCTTCCCGTTGACCTGCAGGAAGCAAAAGGAAAGGAAGTGACACCTGAAGGTCTAAAAGAACTGAGAGAGTTGAAGCCGCTGGTTTAAACTCAACAACAGCAACAGAACCTGACCGGTCCTCTGTGATCGGTTAACCAGAAGCTTCCAGAAGCAAGCCAGTGATTTCAGACATGGAACCGTCAGTAACAAAGCAGAATCAGTCCTGACGAGGGGTGTAACGGTACACGAGTCACGGCTCGGTACAACGGGAAAAAAGCAACAAAAACTCAGACATGTATAAAACTAGCTTGTTTCATTTATTATGAACAGACTGAAAAAACTAAAACCACCTCCTGTTCTAAAAGTAAAATCTAGAATAAAACATCAGACAGATGCATTAGGAGGGTTCTCATACATTCATTCATGTTGTTCATACAGAGGAAAAGAAGAAGCTCAATTTGTTGTAGATAAACTGAGGGAGTCAGGTAGCAACTGGCAACTTTGGTAACATATGGAGGCGATGCCGTCTTATGTGCGTTAGCATGTTTGATGTGTTTCCAGAGACGTACTCCACCTCCACCAAACATCGTGGGCAGACAGTCTTTGTCCCGTCCACCACTCGTCCCATCACCGTTATGTTGCACCAGGAACCAAAGTGTTCCCACACTGGTGATTTAAATGAAGCTCCACACTTCTCTTAGTACATCTGTGCTCCACAGCGTTACTTTTCTTCTTCGTCTGTTTTTCTTCTTCTGTAGGCTAATGACGTTAGCTGCAGCTTTTAGCTCATTACCTCCACCTGGACTGAAGGGAGGACTCCACTTTTTCTTTTATTTAATAAACTACTCACTCAGACGTATTCACCGTGTGACTGCGTGCAACGAAGCGTGACGCCCGTACCGTGACACCGCGGGACGAATACAAATACCGTTACACCCCTAGTCATCACCATATATGGCTGTCTTACCTGGACCAGGTGGTCTGTTCCTCCTGGCTGTTTCCTGTTGGCTGACAGGAAGCCGGCGGGGGAGATGCCCATCAGGAAAGGCAGAGCCATGTTGACCGTCTTCTCGTCTCCTCTCTTCTTCATCTCTTCCTCTACCTGCGGTCGTATGAACACCTCCTCCTCCTCGATGTCCTCCTCCACCTCCCGCTGCCAATCTTCTGGAGGCTCCGCCTCCTCCTCCACTTCCCGCTGCCAATCTTCTGGAGGCTCCGCCTCCTCCTCCACTTCCCGCTGCCAATCTTCTAGAGGCCTCGCCTCCTCCTCCACCTCCTGCTGACAGATAACGGATGCGCTGAAAGGCTGAGGATTCGGCAGGATTCAGATTATTAAAGATCAGAAAGATCAATTGTGAGAAAACAGAAACCTGATGATCAGAACCGGTCCCACCCACCTGTTTTCTTGGACCTCCCTGGTTTTGTTGTACCGCTGGTTTTTCTCGCTCCACTTTGGGTCTGGTGATGTGGACCTTGTACTGGATGCAGCGGTCGTTGCCGCACTCCTCCACAGTCTGGCTGACGGGTTTGATCAGGTACTTCCTGATCCAGAATGGCTGGCCCATCTTGTCCTGAGCCATGGCCTCACACAGCTTCTTCAGCACATGGGTCCGGTCGGCGTCGCTTACCCACTTACATTCGGCCAAGATGAAGAGACGCTTGGACGGCTTTGGAGCCAGTTTTGGCGGAGGACCGGGAGACGTCTGGGTCGGTTCACCTGGAACAGGAAACACCTTCATCAGCAACCAGAGAACATAGAGTTCTGGTTCAGAGCAGTCAGGTCAGCAGAGCTGCACAAAGACCCACCTGGAGGAGGACTGGAGGTTCTGGTCCGGGTCTCCTTTGGGGTCGGACCTCTCCTTTTCTGGGATGTCAGCCGAGCAGCTCTAGACTTCACCTCTTTGACCTCCTGATGGAAAATGAACCAGTACTGATCAATATCAATAAAGACAGAACTTTATTTGGGCTCTGGTGAATCTGACCTTCTGTTTCTGGACCTTTCTTCTGAAACCTCGGACTCTGGCGCAGCCGTCAAGTTTCTGTCTGCTCAAATGGTTGAATGCTCCAGACTGAACCACCTTCTCTGGTTTGTTAAGGACAATCTCTTCAGGACTGGACTGGGCCTCTTTAGGAACATGGACTGGTTCTGGGTCTAAGTCTCCACCATCCCTCCTCCACAGAGTCTGGACCCGCTCAGCAGGCTGGGAGACGCTGTCGGCTTCCTTCAGAACTACAGGAAGCAGAGGAGGTTTGGGTTAGTCATGGATGACTCTCATGTCAGGTGATTTAGGCTGAACTGAAGCTGACCCAACTTACTGTAGGCCATCTTCATCCTCCTCCTCTTCCTCTTCTTGTTTCCATGCAGGGAGGGGGGGCTGCAGTCGGACCCATCTAGGTTCTTGAGGAGGACCACCTTCTGTTTGAGGCAGCTGCAGCCAAACATACAGCCGGGTCGACCACAGTGACTGATCCTGGAGCAACGGGACAAACTGGAGCAGATGCAACCGAGCCGGCAGAAATCATTCAGACAATGGGGAAGGCGCCTCCGGGCCAACTGGATCGGAGCAGTAGGATTCTCACTCACAAAACCCTGAGGAAAGAGAAGGAAGAGGAGGAGGATGAAGAGGACAAAATACAGAGGTTATCACACGGCTACAGGTAAATAAATCAAGACTCGACCAGTGAAGAAGAAAACCAACCCACCCTCTGGTTCTGGTATTATAAGAACCTGAGGACCTCTGAGATCCTCAGGTAGATTCAGGACTCTTACCGTCAGAGTGAACAGAGACTTCAGAGCGACGGAGGCCCTCTCCTCTGTGATGGCAGTCCGGGCTCGGCCCTCCCACACTACAGCGTCCTCCAGGTCCCTCTGTCTTAGCAGGGCCCGGGGCACTGGAGGCCGGCCAGCCCGGTTCTGGCCACTGGTCAGACCCAGCTCAGAGTCAGACTCCAGTGGAGCCAGGTCTTCAGACCCGGCTGGCAGAGAGCCCGTGGTCCTGGGGGGACTGAGGGTCTGGGACAAGTTCCTGGGTTTGAGTTTCCTCCTCTTGTTGGGGGTGGGGGTTTGTTCAGGGTTGTGGACTGCAAGAGGTTCAGATCCCAGATCAGCTGGAGGTTCTAGGCGGGGTTTACTCTGTCTGGGACCTTTCTGCTTCTTCTCTGTCCGGCGGGTTTTCGTCTCTTTGAGTCGGGGTCTCTTGGAAGGGGGGATAAACCCAGAGATGAGGTCTGCGTCGGGGGAAGCGGCAGCCTGTTTCTTGAGCACGTGGTCCAGGGTCCGGACGTAGCTGGTGCTCCTGGTGGGAAGCTCGTAGACTGGTGGCTCCACCGGCGGCTGGGAGAAGCTGGCAGCTCGCTCATCGATCAATTTCCCTTCATTCTCCAGATACTCGTCCAGCATGTCGCTGCAGAATGCCGACAGATTCTTCTTCTGCAGGTCTGCACTGGGACCAGCTGCAGGACAAAATATAACACAGTTAGTCCTGAGACCTGGTCCCACCTGACTGGACTCTGGTAGTTGTTCCTTGAATAATAATCATCATAAACATGTCCAGACCTTGTAAAGCCTCCTCAGGTCTGGAGGATGAAGGCGGAGTCTCTGACGGACTGAATTTATCTCTCCAGCCTTTAATCTGAGTCACATCCGTCGTTTTTCCTGTTCTGGACACAAACGCAGCAGAAACACCTAAAAACAAATGAGAACAGGAAGTTACTGCCTCAACCTTTTATTCATCAGCTGCTTTAAAACCGATTCTGACAATAACATTATCTGACCAACGACAGATGACAGCAACAGAATTCACCACACCCAACCTTCATCCAGTTTCTCTGTTGGTCTGACATGTTTCATATTCTCTCTTAGTTCCAGATCAACCTGGTTTTGTTCTCACCCTGAGACGGTGGCAGCTCTTGGGCCAGCAGCTCCACACCGACTCCGGGAGGAGGGATGGGCAGACGGACGCCCAGGTACTTCAGATCGATGGTCAGAGTCGGATCCAGGAGGGTCATCTTCAGACCAACTGAGGTCACAGAGTATAACCAACACAAGGAGAATTAGTTCGTGTTAACTTAGAGTTATCGTCTAGTTCCTGTTAGCTTCAATTCAAATTCTTGTTGCTGTTAGCCTCGAGTTACTGTCTAGTTGCTGTTAGCCTCGAGTTACTGTCTAGTTGCTGTTAGCCTAGAGTTTCTGTCTAGTTGCTGTTAGCCTTAGAGTTAGCATCCAGGTCACAGGTGATACGTACCTTCCTGAAGCACTGGGTGGATGACCTGCCTGTGCTTTAGCAGCTTCAAATCTCTCAGCAGAATCTTCTGGAAGGCAGCGATCTTCTCCTCCAGACTCTCTGCTGAAGTTCATGTTAGAACTAAATTAATCAATTTGTCTATTAAACATCAGAAATCTGAAAAATTGTCCATTCTGGATCACGTAATTAATGTTTTGTTCAGGTTCCAGGTCTGGTTATGTCCGACCTCCTTCTAGAGACTATGAGAGTTCCAGTTCCTCTAGCATAAAGTTAGCCTCGGGTCCGTCAGCTTAGAGTGATGTGTTTTGTTCTTGTTAGATTACAATAAAGTTAATTTTTGTAATATTATCTAACAACATTACCATTCTCGTTTGCAGCAGCAGCTGGTTGTTGACCTTCAGATATCGTCAGGGGGACCGGTGCTTCAGAGGAGTCCACGATGTGGAGTTTGAGGGCCTCCTGAAATGTGAGTTTATTTTTATCTTCTGTGTGCATGTTATACATAAAAGTCACATCAGTAGACGGCATCAACCAGGCACCACTCCAACACTTCTGAATGCACCCGTGTTTAGTTGCTGACAAACTGTGACCTTTGACCAATCACTGCATGACCTTTCCCTGGGGAACTGGAAGCTTTTTAGGATCTTTGATCTTCTACCTGGGTGTGTCTGGAGAAGTTAGGATCTGATTTTAGCTCCAGGAGAAAGTTGACACAAACAGAAACATTTACAGCTTCGAATTCCTCCGGAACTCCAACAAATTAAATGTAGTTTTACCTTTGATGTGAAGGAGATGAACAGCTGCTCCTCCACTTCCTCCAGGTTAGGCTGCATTCTTATGTATGTGGAGTCATCCAGCTTCTGATCCGTAACAGTCTTTGCTAGCTTTCGCCGCTGGGGCTTCTTGCGTTTGCTGGTTTTGTTTGCTGGGACTGGCTGCGCCGTCTGAGAAGGCTCATGTGGTTCTAGTGAAGGTGGAGGTGGGCACGGGACAGCCACCGTCTCTGTGTTTGAAAAGTCCACCCCTATCCCAAGGTCATCATCGGCGGAGAAAAACTGAACAAGGTCGGCAATCGAAGGCGTTGGTGACAGCGCATCTCCATCCAATGACGAGAAGGTCGGAGACAGAGGCAGTTGAAGGGCAAGAGGGGAAAGCTCCGCTGGGAAAGGAAGCGACTGCTCGTTCTCTTGAAATGATGGAGGCAGATGAGAGGTGGATGTTGAGGTGTTGAGACTCTGTGGTTCTGTTTGAGGAGTCTGTAAAGGCAACGGTGTTAAAGGGTGGGTGTGAAATGTTGTGAATGAGGAGTCTATGTGAGGCTCAGGTGGAGGTAACACTGTGTGCCATTTAAACACAGATGGGTCTTCGCTGTGCACTAAGTTTTCAGGAGGTTCTTCTTTACAAGCAGCTCCTGAAACCGTGGAGTTCAGTTCTAAAACTAATGAGGCCGGCAGAGGGGGTAAAGGTTCCGGAGAACTCGCTGGTGACAAAGGCTCAAAAGCCAAAGAGGAACACTCTGGGTCCGGAAACAAAGACTCGGGCTTTAGGGTGGGGGACTCTGAAGGTAGTGTGGAAGACACGATAGGTGTTTGTGGCATTGGTTCAGTTAACACTGTGTCAAGGGGTGGGGACAAAGATGGAGATGCAGAAGAGGTAGCTAGTGTTGTAGAACTGGTGGATGTAGATACGCTGAGGATACACACTGGCAGATCCGAGTTAGTTAACACTGGTGGACCGACAGGGGTGTTTGACTCTTGGACTGGGACTTCAGAAACATTGGCTAAATGATCGTCAGGTCTTGAACCTGAACCTGGACCTGAAATACTGGAAGGTTGATGAGCTGTAACAACTGTTTGTCCAGTATCATTCGAGAATACTTGATCTGGATGAAGATCTCCACCACCCGGTCTGGAGGCCCTGGAGTCAGAGTTTGTGACACTGAGAACTCTCAAGGGACTGATTTCGTTGGAGGTGTGATCACAAGAACTTTGGGATTCACCCAGAGGTTCAGATGGTGGCACCGCTGTAGGAGAGTCCTGTTTGCTCTTGCTGATTTTAGATTTTGCTGAATGCTGCTTCAAAAAAAGAGCAAGTGCTGGCAGCGGCAGGCGAGCTGGTCGCCGGTGCTGCTTCACTGTAGGCGATGATGGAGTGTCAGGATTACACTGGTCTGAGTCTTCTAAAGAAGAAGCTGCTCCAGAACAATCTGCGCTGAAGTTGTTCTTATAGTTCAATAAATTCAAATGCTGCCGCTTTTCCTCCTTTACAGGTACACTGTCCTTGTTAACGACATCCTGTCCTTTGCTTTTCACAGCTGTAGTCTTAGTGTTAGTGTGACCGACGGCCAGCTGCTCCAGGTTGCATCTCTGCAAGGAAACGTGAGCCTCACGAATCATTTCAGAAATTAACTTCTGAGCTGGACGAGGATTACTGCTGAGGGAAATCAGACAACAAGAACGTCAGTGTGACTGAGGGGGTGATAACACAGAAATAAACTGTTCTGGTAAATGCATCAGGAACAACCTTTTTGAAACTGAGAGTACCTAGTACCTAGTAATACTACCTTTGATACAAACTTAAATAATAACATATAATAACTTATATGTGACAAGGCTGTCTGCTGGTGTTAATGAATCCTCACAATAAATATTAATCATGATTTACATGGTAGGAACGTGTGTTTTTAACCATGCAGCATTCTTCATTATTCATATTTGTTCATATAATTCAGTTTCACATCTCTGACTCGTCTTTCTTTCTTGACTGCTCTGTATGAACGAGAACATTTGTTTTATATTTGTTCCAACTACCAGTAATGTAATATTAAAATAAACATAACTTTTTTCACATATTTAAATTAATCATATCACATTTGTACAAATCTCAAAATCTGTAGCATTTTTAACATAGAATTACATCTGTTAGACTTTTAGAACAAATCATTTTTCACATTTTTGTTCAATGTTTGAATTTAACTTGAAGAACTGCAGTTTAGTCACATGAAGCTGGATACGACGATGAGTTCTTGGTTGGGTCTGTACGTAAGTACAGGCCAGTTTAAGATGGGTGCTGCATCTCTGAAAGTTCCAGATTGAATGAGGAGCCCATATTTTACAAACATGTTTGAAAACCTGCAGCTACCAATAAGTTCATTAGAGTTCATTAGAAGTCCAAAGCAGTAAATTACAATCAGGAGGACAACGTCACGAATGTCCTTCACGTTTATTATTATTATTATTATTACTAGAATATTGTATATTATAGTATTATTGTCAAAGTGATGTAGTGAAACAACAGAGCTTCACAGCGCAGTGCAAATCCAAAAATCAAGCTGAAACAAAGACAATTGGACTTGTTGGGTTTCTAGATGTTTCATCTAAGTGGAACCGTGTGGTAGAACCATGACCTAGATCAGTGGTTTTCAAAGAGGGGACAATTGGAGGGAAGAAAATAAATTGCAAAAATAAAAAAATACAATCTAATTATTTTTAATCATTATTATAAAATATAATCAAATAAAATTTTACATCATTATCATAAAATAGAAATATTAATAGTATCATATCGAAATGTTATTTGCCATGCTCATCTTTCTGATTTCCTGCCAGTCAAAACATCGTTCATGACTTCATGTGTAGACCTGGAGGTTTGTGCCATTTATCAAGCTGCTTTGCTCCTCAAGCTAGCGTGGAGCTAGCGTGTAGCTAGCACGTAGCTGGCGCGTAGCTGGCGCGTAGCTAGCGTGTAGCTGGCGCAAAATGGACAGGTTTTTGACAAGAAAGAGACCAAAGGAACAGACCAACAGTCCTGCTGTGGAGGACACTGCTGCAAAAAAATCTAAGAACTCCTGGCCAACTAAAATCAGAAAATATGAGGCAGCACTTATGCTAAACAAATGTAATAGTTATTGAATAAAGTAATTGAGTAAAGTTATTGAATAAAGTAAAAAAAAAAAACATTATAAAAGATGATGTTTCTTTAAATATTTTGTAGCATTGTCTGTAGGTTTGCAGGGGGGTCCTCGGCCAGAAGCTAATGCTGTTTGGGGGCCTTGGCATGGAAAAGTTTGGGAACCCCTGACCTAGATGACTAAGAACCTTCACAGACACAAACACAGTTGAAACACATAATAGAACAACCAGTCAGGTTTGTTTTTACTGTCTCGGGAGACAGACAACTGTTAGAAGCTGAACTATGTAAAACACCTCAGACATGCGGGACCAGCCCATCCATGTGGTAAAAGGTTCAAAGACTTTCTGGTAGAGTTTGTAGCTCTGAATGTTGTTGGGGATTGTTCTGTTAATTAAACTTCAACAAAACATAAAACCACTGTGGAAATCTTCTGGTAGATGGACAAAGACCCAAGTCCAGGCCAAGTCCAGGCCTAGTCCAGCAACATATCCAGCAGCAGCAGAAGAAGACATGCAGAGGGAAGCTAAGATGGACATCCACAATGAGAAAGTCTACCTTAAATCTATTTAGTGTATGAAAACTAACTATCAAGCCTTTAGATGACAGTGCATATCCAAGGATACGTCAGTTCCTTGCAAAGTTCCTCACGTTAGTCGCTGGATTTAAACATTTCTGGGTACTCTCTTACAAACCTGACTGTTGGTCCAAAGAGAATGACAATATCATCTCCCCTGTCAAAATGAAACTCTTACCATAAACTCTCCACAGGGCCTTTGGCAGCGGACTGATCTTCATTTGTAGTGCACTGTTTCTGGAGGTCCTCTGGTGCTGGAGGTTTAGAGTCCACTGCTTTTGAGCTTCTAGGTTTATGGTTTGCAAGGAAAGACTTCAGGCTTTTCTTCACCGGATGCTGCTCAGTGGTTGTACCTCCATCTTTGTGCAACTCTTTACCAGAGTTTGTTTTGAGCTTCAGGCCCTGTGATGTGGACCCGTCCTCCTTCAGTCCTTTAGAGAAAGGGTTGTAGTCGACTTTCAGCTGAGCAAACCTAGTGTTCTGGTAAGCAGTGACTGCAATAAACTCAGTCTGAGGGAAGGTGAACGTGACAACACTGGGACCATTCAGATTTATGTCTTTAGCAGCTTTGTCGGTCTGGACCACGTGCAGTCGTGGTAAGTAGCAGTGCATTGGCCGGAGGACGGTGTTTCCCTCTTGGTCTGCGATGTTGTTGGTGAGCTTCAGTCTATAAAATGACACTGGACTCTGCATCCAGTGTTGACCCGTTGCTGGGGACTCTGGATGAGCAAAAGGTTGACTCTTTATGTGACACTCTGCTTTTCCAGCAACTTTCCAGCTCTTCCCAGTCCACTTGTAAAGATTATTGTCTAAAGGTTGAATGTCCATGATCAGAGAGTACTTCTTGGATGGCTGCAAACCGGAGATGTGGAAGCGACAGTAGGGGAACATCCTGCAACCTTGGTTAGTCAGAATCATCTCTGTCCTGCATCGGTAGAACTCATTCCACATGCTGTTGTTGTCCAGCGTTACCCTGATGCCTTTACAGTTGTTATCAGGCGACAAGTTGTCTGACTGAGGGGTGGACCTGGCGGGATGCTGCAGTCCACTAGTCCCCCTAATGGCCTCCATGGGGCACATATTGGTTTTATTCCTAATGTTTGCCCCCTCACTTTGTTCCATCCTTTCGTTGGCCTTCCCTGGTCTCATAGCAAAGCATGGGGGTGGATGGTTCACTGTATGTACAGCTGTAGAGGTGGTGGCTCCGTCCTGATGGAACACCATTCCTCTTTCCTTCGTCAGCGCTGCCATAGAAACCACAGGTCCAGATCCTGCTTTTTATACATCTGGTTCAAGATGGCCCCCTGAAAAAAAGATCATATGCACATCAAACTAATTCTGGTATTCTGAATTAAGTAAAGTTGCATTTGAGGGTTTCTGATCCGCAAAGCATCAGCATCTTCCAACACAGAACCACAGGAATAACTGGGTCGGGTTATAAAACTATGACATGTGAGGAGCTGGTTCCTGAAATAAAAGTCTAATTGAAGGATCAACATAAAACGTCAATCATCAGTCCAATCAGTAATAGGGCTTTGACTCCGAACTTCGTTATTCGAATATAATTCGATTATTTTAAAAATTGAAGATATTCGAACGAATTTTAGGGATCTCTTAATATTCGAACCTGTATGGGAATTATTTTTTGTAAATGTGTTTGCTTGTAAACGTTGTTTTCAATTCAGATTCCGAGTTTTTTTTTTTCACGCCTGGTGAAGTAAAATCACGAGCTCATTAGCAAGGCTATTGTTGGTCATCTGGGCTCCTGTAGGTAACGTTAGCATGCTAGGTTCCTGTAAGCTTGTGTATTTCCGATGGAGCGTTAACTGTGTCGTAACAGCATCTTCTGTTATATTCTGCTCGTTGCATCTTCATTCCGACACTGCATATCTTCTTTGCTTAATAATAAAAATTTTAACACGCATAAATACTCAGCCTTTCGTGCACGTAGTCTATTAACATTGACTGATACACTGCCCTCTGGTGGACAGAACATATAGAACTTAAGTTTGATACCAATATCAGTCTTACTGAAGACATTTAATGGTCAAAATATAATTAATAAATATTCGAATATATTCGAATTTTAATATTAATAAACAAACGAACTTCGAATATGATTTTTGGGCAAAAGTCAAAGCCCTAATCAGTAACAACTTAAGGAACATGATGTTTTCAGGGCAGAAGAAACATCCTAACTGAATTTATTTTCTTTCTGAACTCAGCAGCTATGAAGCATTTGGTGACAACTGCAGCCAACAAGAAGTTTAAATTCTCCTCTGGATGGTTTCTACTCTAGATGTGACGACTGGGATTGTTAGCATTCTACAGCTATGGTTTGGTAAGAAACGACATTCTCAGCTCTAAGTCTTTCTAGCTGTAAGTCTTCACTCTTCATCTTACAGGTCTGTCCACATTGCATTGCTCAATGTAAAGAGTTGCGTCATGGATGCCCGCATAGCGGTTTAAGCTAAGTGTTGGTTAGCAGCTGTTTGCTAACATGATGGCTTTACAGTTATTGTGTCCTCCGTCAGTTAATAGGGTTTAACATTTACAGCCGTTTACACCCAAGACTTTTATTAAATAATTCTGATGAAACGCAACGACCTAAAAAGTTTTTACCACAGACATGATGTTAATAATGTTTATCTGGATGGGGCCTGTAACTCTGACTGTTCAAACTGTAACTGTGGATGAATATTGAAATAAAATCAGGACAATCATGGCTGAGCTGCAGCAGAGACACTGACTGGAAATGAAACGTGGGTCAAGATGAAACCAGTGACTAATTTATCAACCATGTGTTGATTAGAGCAGAACATTTACAGGTTTATTTGATTTGTATATTTAGTTGAGTGCAGATTTATGAATCTTCTAAATACATTTATCAACAGCAGTAGTTCTGTGTCTCATTGTTTTAGTTTAATAAACAGATGTGAAGGAGTAACCAAACATCATGTTCCTCATGGAGATGGACAAGTGACAAATACATTAGTTGGATCAACATGTGGCACCAGAAGAACTTCAGTGAACAGTGAAACAGATTCTTCTAGTCTGTGGACGGGTTGAGATCTGGTGACCGGTTCACATTGTTTTCACTGATGCATGGCGGCTACTGTCATCCCCAACCCAAACCACCGGGTCAGTGTAGGGATTCATCATTTGGGCTGGTACCATCACATGACTCATTTGAACATATGACGCTGATCACTAGAGTTCAACTCCAAACCAATCACTCATGACCTGAAGTATCTGATACTTTAACACCAAGTATTTTAAATGTGACGTTACTCTGTACAGAAGGTAATCGATTATGTCCACAGCATAGAACTGGGTTCCCAGACTTCTGGTCCTGGTTCTGATTGGGTCGCTGTACATAGATAATACCTTAATGTTCATGAATTGAAGCAATATGCAACCTCCTGAAGTTACAGCAGTCACATCTGAAGGCAACATAACGTGACTTCAATGACTACATCCTGACTTCACTGTAAGTGATTCAGTTGTTCTGGATGAAGGTTGGAGGTCATAATGTTGACTTCTAAAAGCTGGAGCAGAAGATTCCTGCTCCAACATAAAAACACTAAAATGTGTAAATGTCACTGTCAACACACAGGGAGCTGTTTGTAATTGTTGCTGGTTCATTACAGGATCAATAACATCAGCAGCCTCATCTTTGTGTGCAGCAGGAGGACATCTTCAGATTTTCAATATTTTCAACCTTCAGTTTTTAATTTCCTCTTTGACTCAAGGACTCAGTTTACAAAAGCTGAACTTCCAGGAACCAGTGACATCATTGGTGTCAGAAGAACTCAGAACCCAGTATGACCTCTGGGGGCTGCTGTTAGAGCAAACTATTCTCCCCAGGACCAAAACAATAACGCCTTTTAAAATGAATGCAGATCTTGATGATGAGCAGGTTTTTACAGTGAAGTGAACCAGCAGAGACAGCTGGAGGCTGCAGCTGCAGCAGTTCACAAGATGACTATAGGGGCCACCCAGAAACTGGATCATCCTGCTGCCGTGGAGGTTCTGAAGGAATATGTGACGTCGGAGAACTTCAAGATCCAAGGATCAGCAGGACTAAGATCAGACGACCACTGAAGGAGGAAGTTCATGTTCAACAGAAACCGTTCAATGTGTTGTCAACTCATAACATTCATCTTTAAAAAGTAGTCTACGACACGAAGCTCGACCAATCAGAGCTAATGTTCCAGTGACGCATCAACCAATCACCTGTGTCTGTTTCACCCTTTAACTTTTTAAACAATGACGTCACCAGTGAGGAACACTTCAACACTGCCTCACCAATGCTGGCCTTACTCGGACATCTTCTATCTGAGCTCAGCGTCACAGATCCAGCCGTCGTGTTCTGGTACCAACAGAACTCTGGTTCAGGGTCCAGGTACCGACCACACACCGACCCATCCACAGTCAGTCGGTCAGTTTAGCCTTAGAACAAATAAACTGTCGACCCGACACACCTGAGAGTCTGGCCTCCACATCTGGGCCGGTTCTGGTCAGGTCCTGGTCCCGGTCCGTGTCACCAGACCTGGTCAAAATTCAGCTTGAGGCCCCAGGTGTAAACAAAGCCAAGAGAAACACTGAGGTCCATGGCCCCTGCAGAGACCCTTTAAACTACGCTGCGCTACCAGCGTTTAGCTAGCTGTTGTAGTTTACGGCTAACCGTGGACTCACCACTACAGTGTCCAGTGTCTCCAGTGGACACGCATGTGGACGTGAACATGTCTTCCTTCAGATTAAAGTGACTGAGCTGGACCTGGATCAACCTGGACCCAGTGTGTTGGAGTCTGAACCAAGGTGCTAGCTAACAGCAGGCCTGAGGCTGAGCTCAGCAATGGTTGCCCAACTAAAACCACTGCAGCGCCGATCTGCGCATGTGCCACCGGCGCCGGATTACCTTCTTCCCGCAAGGATGCACCGACCATTTCCACGTTAATTTAAGAATCCGCCGGTTATCGTCGGGGTTTCCGTCGGTCGGTCGGCCATCACGGAGGATCTTTTCTAAGTGAGGGGGAAAACAGCATGCGGCGTCCGTCACGTCACAGCCCGCCCCGTCCTCCTCGTCACTGCGCAGCCTCAGACGCCATTTTGCTGCCGCCACCTGGTTCAAACCAACACGTCCCGGTGTCCCGGAGCTCCAGCACCGGAGGATCCGCCCTGAGAGGTCCGCTGAAGAAGAGCTGAGAGCGGCCCGGGCTCCTCATGTTCCTCTCGGCCTGTCGGTCCGGTAACTGGATGGTCGTCTGTCCGGTACCGACGACTGACGGCACGGTTCGGTCAGACAGGCGGAGGAAACACCCGGTAAACTGGACCGGGTCATAAAACTACCGGGGACAGTCAGCGGTAACAGAAGCAGGTTTCTACCGGTTCATGCTGTTTTTAGATTAAACTAGATTCCGTTTGTGAGTCCGGACGGTTCTGTTTCTCCAGCCGCCATGTTCTGTTGAGATGTTCTGAGGACGCCATGTTGTTTCCGCCCGAACAGAGACGAGGGGGGCACCGCGGCCCCGCGCCCCGCCGAACCCGAACTTATTATTATTATTATACCAACAAACCTGATCCGGGACGGGACTGAACCCGGTCCGGTCTGGATCCCTAGAATAAAGAACCGTTTCATTTATCTGAAGGCTGCGCGTACACGTGTGACGCAGGGGCGCGCACTGCGGCGAATGTGACAAAAACGTAAACAAAACCACGTCTGACGTCATGTGTGTTGTTTTGGTGTTGACGGTCATTTAAACGCAGTGACGTCAGTTTATAGAACAGGTTTTACGTGACCGCGTGTTTTGAATGTTTGTAGCTGCAGGCTGGAAAATCAAGACTTCCTGGTTCTGTTATTTGTTTGTTTGTTTGTTTGTTTGTTTGTTGTTTGTCAGCGTCGTCTGAGGCTGAACCGGGAAGCAGCTCTGATCAAACAGGTTCAGTGTCTCCTGATGAGAAACCTCTTGTAGATCAGTGAGCTGCTTTAATCATTAATTAATTAATTCATCTGTTTATCATGAAGTCAACACAGAACGTCCTCAGAGGCTCCGTCCGTCCAAACGTCTCTGTCTCTGATTCAAGGAGGAATATAAACAGTGATGTTGTTTTTAACGTTGGTTCAGTTCTGACTGGCGCTCAGCTCCACGTTCTAACAGAGATTGGTCAGAACCAAAGGAATCAGGACTGGAGCATCAGCACGTTCATCCAGTATCAGTGTTTCTGTTTAAATGATGACCGTCCTCGTCCTCTAGAACCGACCTGAGACCGTCCTCGTCCTCTAGAACCGACCTGAGACCGTCCTCGTCCTTTAGAACCTACCTGAGACCATCCTCATCCTTTAGAACCTACCTGAGACCATCCTCGTCCTTTAGAACCGACCTGAGACCGTCCTCGTCCTTTAGAACCTACCTGAGACCATCCTCGTCCTTTAGAACCGACCTGAGACCGTCCTCGTCCTTTAGAACCTACCTGAGACCGTCCTCGTCCTCTAGAACCGACCTGAGACGTCCTCGTCCTCCAGAACCGACCTGAGACCGTCCTCATCCTTTAGAACCGACCTAAGGCTAAAAGTCTTATAGAGACGGTAGATGTAGATATTTGGTTCTAGTCTCGGAACCTCCTAAAGGCTCTTTTTCCATCTTTTATTTCTGCTGCATCACTTCCTGGTTTCCTAAACTACGGGTCGGACCGAGTCGTGTTTATTAACTGAGCATCAAATAAAAACGTTGTTAACGTTGACGACCCTCGTTTGTCTCAAATAGACAGAACATGAAATAAATCTTTTTTATGAATCACATCTGTAACTTCCTCATCTCTTCAGTCTGCTGTCAATGCACTGACTACCATTGGTCTTCTGCTGCTGACTCCGCCCCTTTTCTGTGACCATGCTCATGGCTGATTCAGAGAACCTGGGTTGATGACCATGGTAGTGTGAGACCAGGTGTCAGACCTCTCATCAGGCGCCTTTGGAGGAAACACCTGTACCGCTACCGCCATGGCTAACGCTAAGCTAACTGTTAGACAGGTAAAGGTTGGCTTTTACATGGCTAATGCTAAGCTAACAGCTAACTGTTACCTAGGTAAAGGTTGGTTCATACATAGCTAATGCTAAGCTAACAGCTAACAGTTAACTGCCAGATAACGCTCGACACAGAGGCTACATCACTGATAGCGCTCTAGCTAGCTGCTCCCTGGAGGAGGAAGTGATGTCATTGGAGAAGGTCGGGAATAAAATAAATAAAGACTGATGTGACGGGAGAGAGTACTGATCGATCGACGTAAAGACGCCGGTGTCTCCAGAGATCAACATCTACTGAGTACTGATCAGTGATTGGTTCCTACTGATGACCTTTGACCTTTAATAATCAATATTAAAAGGGTTCGATCTCTAATTTATTTCCAATCATTTTAATGTTGGTGTGATCGTCTTATTTACTGCTAACCAGCTGATCAATAAACATTATTTATACTTGATCATTATTGATCAATGAAACCTCCATCAGCTGATTGGTTCCTGATTGATTGATCCTGATGATGTCATCATCACTGAGTGTTTCCAGGTGAACCCTTCTGATTGGATGAAATTTGCAGGTGACTTCACTAACACTTTATTTACAGTCAGAGGTAAGACCATGGTTCATCATAGGACATGAGAACACGCCAACAGAACCAGTCCGTGTTCATCAACACGTATGACAAATTAATAACACGTTAATTCGGAATAAAACCAGAGTTACAGCAGCACCAATCAACACTACAGGGGCCCTGGAGGCCCTGGGGGTTACCTGGTTCAGAGTATTGATCTGAATAATGATCTAACAGCTGATCAGTCAGTTGAGCGTGTCCAATAAAGACTGGAGCTGCAGG
The DNA here is from genome assembly GCF_963514085.1 of Chelon labrosus. Classification (NCBI taxonomy): domain Eukaryota; kingdom Metazoa; phylum Chordata; class Actinopteri; order Mugiliformes; family Mugilidae; genus Chelon; species Chelon labrosus. The sequence goes on from NC_140353.1 coordinate 136,190, forward strand.
GCCGGGGGCCGGGGCCCTGGGGCCCTGGGGCCGGGGCCCGGGGGCCGACACTGCTGGGGCCCCTACTGACCCTGTTGGTCCAAATTCAGCTTGAGGACTGAGGACTATCAGTGAATGAAGGCTTTCTGTGGACAGACTACCTCGGCCCTCAGCTGATCAGTAACAGGAAATAGAGATCAGTGGTTGTCACGGCAACAAAACAAACGCATAAAAAAAAGATAAAAACATGAAACGATGAGTTCAGGATCGATCAGTAAAACAGGAAACATCAATCAATCACAGATCAACTAATTATTAACCAGCTGATGATGATGATGATGATGATGATGAAGATGGTGAGTCGGTCCGTCTAGGTCACCTTGAGTCCACAGCGTGGGGGGGGGGGCAGCAGATGTTGATAGGTCCAGGTTCAGGTTTTATTACTTGATCACTGACTGATTAATAGTTAAAGTTAAACTGTGTTAATGAGTCTGATCGACCTGTTACTAATCAATTATTCAGTGACATCACACCACATCTGCTCTGGTCCAATCAGATGAGACAAAGAGGAGGAGGAGGGCTCTGATTGGTCCATCTGTGTCAGACATTAATGACGACGTCGTCCTCTTCCTCCTGTAACGTGTCCATTGACTCCCCCCTCCTCCTCCCTGCCTCCTCCCCCTCCTCCTCCTCGGGGGCCCCACAGGGGCCGATGATGTACCTGTAGTCTCCTCCAATGGCCAAAGCGGCTCCGGACCCCACCGTCAGCCAGTCCTTCTCCTCATCCTCAGCCCCCCGCTGCCAGGGGACGCACCAGCTCGACCCCGCCTCCGACCCCGACCCCGAAGCACCGACAACCCCGCCTTCCCCGCCAGATTCCTCCCCCTCCAGGTTGACGTAGAGTAAGGGCTCCTTCGGTGGCGGCGCCGGAGACAGGCTGAGCCACAGCGCCTCCAGCTGGACGACCAGGTGCTGGAAACTGGGCCGACATTTAGGAACCGGACTCCAGCAGCTGTGCATGATCTCATATCTGGAAACACAGAAGAAGAAGTTCAGGACCACGACCTCCACCTGGTCCTCCACCTGGACCTCCACCTGGTCCTCCACCTGGACCTCCACCTGGTCCTACACCTGGTCCTACACCTGGACCTGTTGTTGTGTAGTAGTTGTGTAACTCACATGTCCTCTCTACAGTCTCCAGGTCTCTTCAGTCGTTCTCCTTTAATCAGGAACTCGTAGATCTCAGAGTTTTCTACTCCAGGATACGGAGTCTGACCACGAGTCATGATCTCCCACATGGTTACACCAAACGACCACTGAGACACACACACACACACACACACACACACACACACACAGGTAAGAGTGTCAACCTGTTCACCGAGTGCTGTGTTGTTGTGAAGTGTAGTATTGTGTAGTGTTGTGTACCACGTCGCTCTGCGTTGTGTACACGTTGTCTGCCAGACTCTCCAGAGCGATCCATTTCACCGGCAGCTTGGAGACGGATCCTTGTCGGTAATAATCTCCGCTGTAGATCTTCTTAGAGAGACCGAAGTCAGCAACACACACGGACATGTTCTCATCCAGCCTGGACACACACACACACACACACACACACACACACACACACACACACACACACACACACAACAGACACAAACACACACACAGAAACACAACTCGTTAAAGCTACAGCACAGCGCCCCTGAAGGTTGAGAACGTCTCTAATCTTGAAAATCAAGCTGGACCTACAGCTGGACCTGCAGCTGGTTCTAAAGCTGGTTCTAAAGCTGGACCTACAGCTGGTCCTACAGCTGGACCTACAGCTGGACCTACAGCTGGTTCTAAAGCTGGACCTACAGCTGGACCTGCAGCTGGTTCTAAAGCTGGTTCTAAAGCTGGACCTACAGCTGGTCCTACAGCTGGACCTACAGCTGGACCTACAGCTGGTTCTAAAGCTGGTTCTAAAGCTGGACCTACAGCTGGACCTACAGCTGGTCCTACAGCTGGTCCTACAGCTGGACCTACAGCTGGTTCTAAAGCTGGTTCTAAAGCTGGACCTACAGCTGGTTCTAAAGCTGGTCCTACAGCTGGTCCTACAGCTGGACCTAAAGCTGGTTCTAAAGCTGGTCCTACAGCTGGACCTACAGCTGGTTCTAAAGCTGGTCCTACAGCTGGTCCTACAGCTGGACCTACAGCTGGTTCTAAAGCTGGTTCTAAAGCTGGACCTACAGCTGGTCCTCCAGCTGGTCCTACAGCTGGAGGACAACACAAGGTCATATTTAGAAAAGAAAGACAGAGTGAGGACATATTGAGGACAGACATGCAGTTGCGGGCAGCCAGGTCGCGGTGGATGATGTTCTTGCTGCTCAAGTAGTCCATCCCTCTAGAGATGTCCAACATGAACTGGACCATGGTCTGCAGAGACAGGTCCTGAGGGACAGACAGCAGGGGGTCACTGACTGATGAGACACTCAGAGACTGCAGGGACATGTCAAGGGACATGTCAAGGGACATGTTAAGGGACATGTTAAGGGACATGTTGTCCTGCTTACAAAGGGCTGATCTCCCAATCTGGACAGCAGCAGGAAGGTGTGCAGGTCTCCGTGCTTCATGAACGGTAGAACCACCATCGGGACCGGGAGACGCCGACCGGGACGCCGCTGGAGACTGACTCCTATTGGACGAGATGGGCTGTCAATCACAACCCTGTCAGTGTGTCTGTGTGTGTGTTGTTGTGTGTTGTTGTGTGTTGTTGTGTGTTACCGATGAGCTGGATCACGTTGGGATGGTGAAAGTCTTTCATGTTCGCCGCCTCCTTCAGACACTGCTCAATGTCTCCTAAAGCGGTGACGTCCGCTGGAGGACAGACATGAAGACACAGACATCAAGACACAAACAGCATCTCAGCCACTACCACAGAAGAAGAAGAAGCCGACGTCCACTCACATTTCAGGACTTTGACCGCCACCTTGTGGACAGACGAGTCGTCTTTCTTCAGGAACGCTTCTCTGACGGAACCGAACTCACCTGGAGTTAAGTTAACGGACCGAGATTAACGAGAAGATCAATTAACGATGAATTAATTAATCTATAATAATAATAATAATAATAATAATAATAATAATAATAATAATAATAATTTATTAGTTGGTGTGAAAATAAACCCTCGATCTGGTCTGACAGGTTTGTTTCGGCTGAGTTGACACACAACACTGACTCAGCACTGTTCTGTTTGGTACACACACACACACACACACACACCTTAATACACTCACGTAGCTAATGTAGCTATGTAGCTAGCTCAGTGTGAAGCCTTTAAATTGATGTATTCAATGTGACGACCCCCCAGCATCACTAACATCAGCTAATGCTATGCTAACCTAGAGTCTGGCATTCACTGACATGTGACCCTTGTGTTGTTGTGTAGTTGTTGTTGTGTAGTAGCTTTGCGTTACCTTTCCCCAGCATGTGTCCCAGTGTCAGCTGTCTCTCTGGAATCAGGACGTCCTGTAGTTTTTTCTTCAGCTCAGTGTCGATGCAGAGACTGTCCACTAGAGGGAGACAGAGGACAGTAAACACATCATCATCATCATCATCATCATGTCTGAATGTTTTAAACACAGTGTCTCTTCTTCCATCATGGCCATCGTCCTCCAGTACAGACACTGATCCATGTCTCCTGGGAGACGTCCGTCAGATCTAATCTGATCAAACATCTGAAGACTTTGTCTCACTGCGTCCATAGTCTCCTGTCCCCTCCCCCTGTTTCCAGAGACACTCACAGGTGGACTCCTGCAGGTCAGTGTTCCTGTTGAAGGACCGAGCTGCAGTGAAGGACACTGAAGTCTCAGGACGCGGACACTTGAAGACAGACCTGCAGACAGAGAGAGAATGAAAGACAGAGAGACAGACAGAGACAGAGAGAGACAGCCTGTGTCCCTCATCCTGTCCAATCTGAAGACATCGGACCAGCGTTCGTACCCAAACTGCGTCTCTTTTCCTCGGCGCTGGGCAAAGGCGTTCATCATCAGACCGACCACGACGGCCACCAGCACGCCGAGCAGGAGCCCCACCCACATGTGGCCCCGCTGGACCTGGACCTGGACTAAGGGGCCATCAATCATCAGTCAGTCGATCAATGAATCAATCTGTTCTCAGACCAGGCTAAAGTCTTAGCCACCGCTAACCCCATGCTAACTCTGATCTCTGTTTCCATGGCAACACTGATCTTGTGGTCAGACGACAGGCAGGTCTATTTTACCCAGAGTTCATAGTGAGTCATTCTCCAGTTAAACCAGTCTACCTGGGGCCGGTAGCACGAGCACCGGGGGGCTCCAAGGGCCGCAGCCCACGGCGGTGCAGGCCGACACCTGGAAGGAGGCGTTGAAGAATCGACCTCCACCTCCCAGCCGGGCGGAGTTCTCCTTGAACAGCAGCGGCTCCTGGAGGCAATGAAATGAATGACATCGCTTCTACTTCCTGCTTGCTCTTCTTCTGTGGTAGTGGTAGTACCTGGTAATAGCTGAACTCTCACCTGGGCTTCACCTGCCAGACTCCACTGTAGCTTGTAGGCCAGCAGCGTCCCCTGGAGCTCGTCCTCCTGGAGCCCCGCCCAGCTCAGAGACAGCTGCTGCTCAGACAGCTGGAAGGTCAGGTTCCTGGGGGCCACTGAGGGAACTGCAGGTCACAGACAGACTGTTACAGCGCCCCCTGCTGGGTGGGGGTCTACAGCGGCTCACTGAAACTAGCTTTGTTGTTATGACTGACATATCTGCAGCCCCCCCACCCCCCACCCCCCCGCTGGAGGAACCAACATCCATCAGTTCAACTTTATTTGAACCTCGTCAATAACAGATGGTTTTCACAAATGATGAGAGGTTAGAGACGTTACAGCAGCTTCCTGTTTACACTGTTGTGTTGTTGTGTGAATGTGGGTCACTGCAGAGCCTGAATAAACAGGCTGGTCTGAGGCCATGTTCCTACAGGGGGCGCTGCAGACGCTGCTCAGTCTTTTATGTGGATTGAGGCCACAAACAAAAGCTGATTGTACGGAGAGGACTGGAATCTGTTGGACCGGATCCAGCTGGACCAACACACACTAACACACACTAACACCAACACACACCAACACACACTAATACACACCAACACACACTAACACACACACTAACACACTAAGTCTGGAGAATTAAGCAGCTCCTCCTCAGACTCAGAACTCCAACCATGAAACAACAGATAAATTTATCATGACTGTTTAGTTCCAACTCATCTACTAAAGGGTGGGGGTGGGCCGGGGTGGGGGGGTACACCTGGGCAGGTAGGTTAACAACCATATTTACACCCAGGAGGAACCCAGACAGCGTATTCAAACCTACAACCTTCTTGGTGTGTGTGTCAGTGCCAGTCCCACTATCCACTAGCTACTAGCCACTACCTACTAGCCTCTAGCCACTAGCTACTAGCTACTAGCCACTACCTACTAGCCTCTAGCCACTAGCTTCTAGCTACTAGCCACTATCTACTAGCCTCTAGCCACTAGCTTCTAGCCTCTAACCACTAGCTTCTAGCCTCTAGCCACTAGCTTCTAGCCTCTAACCACTAGCTTCTAGCCTCTAGCCACTAGCTTCTAGCCTCTAACCACTAACCACTAGCTACTAGCCTCTAACCACTAGCTTCTAGCCTCTAACCACTAGCTACTAGCTACTAGCCTCTAACCACTAGCTTCTAGCCTCTAGCCACTAGCTACTAGCCTCTAACCACTAACCACTAGCTACTAGCCTCTAACCACTAGCTACTAGCCTCTAACCACTAGCTTCTAGCCTCTAACCACTAACCACTAGCTACTAGCCTCTAACCACTAGCTTCTAGCCTCTAACCACAAGCTACTAGCCTCTAACCACTAGCTACTAGCCTCTAACCACTAGGTACTAGCCTCTAACCACTAGCTACTAGCCTCTACCTACTAGCCATTAGCTACTAGACACTAGCTACTAGCCATTAGCTACTAGCCTCTAGCTACTAGCCATTAGCTACTAGCCACTACCTACTAGCTTCTAGCCTCTAACCACTAGCTACTAGTCACTACCTACTAGCTACTAGCCTCTAGCCATTAGCTACTAGCCACTAGCTACTAGCCTCTAGCCACTAGCTACTAGTCACCAGCTACTAGCCCCTAGCCAACAGCTATTAGCTACTAGCTACATAAACAGCACCAGGAAGTTGTCACATGACCAGACCGCTGAGAGATCAACAATGAAGCAGCAAACATTCAGACTCTAACGCAGAAGGTTCTGTCGGCAGGTTTCAGGTTCTGGAAACAGTCCAGAGTCAAACTGGATCGAACCAGAACTCGGAGCAGAACGCACCGACTCACCTGACTCATGTGTGAGGAAGTAGAACCAGGGGGAGAAAGGCGACGCCCCCACCTCATTTACACAGGAGACCCTGACGCTGTAGTTTGAGTGACTCCTCAGACCGGACAGAACCAGGAGGTGAGGAGGAACCTGGACCTCCTGCTGAGGGAGGTTCCACCTCTGGGCCGATCTCCTGGACACCTGAGGATGAGGAGACTGGTTTATGACCTACCCTGGAGACAGGTGACTGACAGCTGATTTATTTATGTTTGTGCTACCTGGACAACACAGGTGGACAGCTCAGAGTGACCCGTGAACCCTGGTTTCCATGACAACGTGACGTTGTTGTCCACCATCCTGAGGACCTGCAAGTCAACCGGAGCTGCTGGCAGCACTGCAACAGACAGACAGGTTGTTCAACAAGCCCCGCCCCCTCAGCACACCTGTACAGAGGTGTGACCAGTGGACTCACCTTTAATGTGAACGGTTCCGGTTCTGGACACAGAGATTCCTCTGGTGTTCTTGGCTTCACAGTAGAACTTCACACTGCTGTTCACACCTGCAGACACACAACAGACGCCCAGAGGCATTGTGGGTAATGGATGGACAATGTGTCCTAGACTTCTCATGAGACACTTGGACAGTGTGACTCTGACCTGGGACATGGAGGACGGACGGTGACGACCTGGGTTCTCCCTCCTGGACTCCTCCCAGCCACCACAGCACCTCCACAGGCTCCGGGGGCCCGACAGCAGCACAGGTAAGGTTGAAAGGAGCATTGGACAACGAGGCAACGTCCTGGGGCTCCTGGATGAAGTGAGGCACGCCTGGTGGAGGAGGAGGAGGAGGAGGAGGAGGAGGAAGAGGAGGGGGAAGAGGAGGAGGAAGAGGCCCAAGAGGCGGAGGAAGAGAAAGAGGAGGGAGAAGAATGGGGACGAGGAACAGGGGGAGGAGGAAGAAGCAAATCTTAACAGGGGTGCGTTCAGGGTTCTGAGCAGATACTGAGTTAAACTGTGTCTGTGGTGCATTCAGGGTCCTCACCTTCCACTGTGATCCAGGCTCGTTCAGAGGAGAACGTCAGATCGTGGAACTCCACCTCACACCAGTACTGACCAGCGTCCTGCTGCTGGACCGACTTCACACTGGAACCAGAACCAGAACATCAGAACCTGGCCCTAAGGGTCAAAGGATGTGGTTCTGTTCTGATGGAGTTCTAACTGGACCCTGGCAGACTGAGACCAGAGTTATTTCCCTCGAGAGCTGCTGGAGTCAGACCAGAAGAGGAAGCTGGAGGTTCTGATCAGAGTCACTAATATCTCACTAAAACTCTAGGCGTCACAACAACGAGACGATCATTCAGCTCAGTTTCAAGTCACAGTAGTGACAACAGAACACACCAGAACCAGAACCATGAGCAGCGTGAACCATGAGCATTAGGACCTGGTCTGGAACCAGAGGGCGTAGAGGTTTGAGGTGAGATGACGCTGTCCTTGGAGGCAGGTGAAGAGCAAACGTCCTCTATTTACGACTCAACTGTTTCCACATCAAACAGAGCTGAACCAGCAACAACAGCTTCAACCAGACTCCATGATACTTTCACTCAATTTAACACCAGAGCAGCTTCAACCAGGCTCCATGATACTTTCACTCAATTTAACACCAGAGCAGCTTCAACCAGACTCCATTATACTTTCACTCAATTTAACACCAGAGCAGCTTCAACCAGACTCCATGATACTTTCGCTCAATTTAACACCAGAGCAGCTTCAACCAGGCTCCATGATACTTTCGCTCAATTTAACACCAGAGCAGCTTCAACCAGACTCCATGATACTTTCGCTCAATTTAACACCAGAGCAGCTTCAACCAGACTCCATGATACTTTCGCTCAATTTAACACCAGAGCAGCTTCAACCAGGCTCCATGATACTTTCGCTCAATTTAACACCAGAGCAGCTTCAACCAGACTCCATGATACTTTCGCTCAATTTAACACCAGAGCAGCTTCAACCAGGCTCCATGATACTTTCGCTCAATTTAACACCAGAGCAGCTTCAACCAGACTCCATGATACTTTCGCTCAATTTAACACCAGAGCAGCTTCAGTTCATTGACTTTAGATGCAGCTGCTGAAACATCTGCACAACTTTCACTGAGTTCACCTGAAGCTGTTTCAGTAAGGTTCAGACTGACGTGTGCAGTGTGTTCGATGTAAACCTGAACATGGTGATGTTACCGTGACAACAGTGGTCAGATGTTCCTCCTGACACTTTGCGTGTGTTTAATCAGGTGGTGTTTACATGGGTCACAGCTGATTGATTGATGAGTGATGTTCTACTGACTGACCTGTGTGACGTCTCCCAGTGCTGCTCCCCCAGGGTGAGGAACACCTGGTCAGTGCTGTACAGCTTCTCTCCGTCCTTCATCCACATGATGTCGGGTTCCGTCACTCCCTCCACGGCGCAGCCCAGATGCACCTCGTTCCCCTGAGACACCGTTTGATTGGACGGCTGCTTCGTAAACCGCACACCTACAGAAGGGGGAGGAGTCAGAGTCACCTGGTGATCAGAGGTTATTGATCAGTGATTCTCTGCTTTAATGTGACTAATCACACCTGATCAATCAGAAGAGCAAGTGACATCACTTCCCCCCAGTGATGACATCATCCATTTCTCATCAGGTGACAGTGATGTCATCACTGACACCAGCAGGTTGTTTGTTTACAAGCTGATCAATCAGCTGTCAATCAGCTGATTGATCAGCTGATTGACAGCTGAGTTGTGACTCAGATGATTGACAGTTTCACATCATGACTTGGCATCAAACCTGCACTTTGCACTTACACTGTGTTTGTGAGTCTTCACGCCACACTCCATTGTAAAATCCTTCAATTTAAGGTGACGTGTCTGTCAGCTGTGTTCCGGGTCCAGACTTTGGTTCTGTCGGACCGGGAGCTCGGACACCAGCCTCACTGTTGATTCGGCGTCAAACTACTCGTTTAAAGTAAAGTTTGAACAGATCTGATCCTTTAAGTTCAGATAAAGACCCGCAGGGTGAGTTAGAGTTGAGCCGAATTCATCAGAATCAACCTGAGGCTGGTTCCGCTTCCTCGCATCGGCCCGTTCTGCTGTGAATCTGTATCACGAACTAAAAATATACAATCTCTCTTTTCTCTCGTGGACTTCGGCGCTTGACTAGCTCCTCTGCTAACAGCTACAGTCACACTCACCGTCCCCGCAGCTCCCCACCAGAGTCCGGACTAAAAACACCGCGATCCACAGCAGCGCCTCCATCGTCTCACCTCCTCATCTTCTCACGGCCCAAACCTTCAGAACCGGGACTTACATGGACCGGGTCAGCTCGGTTCGGTTCGGTCTGCAACTCCGAGACTGGAGCCTCATATCCCGGAGAGGAGTGGAGTTAGTGGAGGGGGGGGAGGAGGGGGGAGGGGGGGGGGGGGAGGAGGAGGAAGCGGGGGGGGGGGGGGGGGGGGTCCCAGCATAAACAAACAAACAAACATCTGATTCGATAAGTTTATTTTGTTTATTTCAGAAACTTTGTGAACGGCAGTTTAAACACGTTCAGACACGTTCAGACCGGAAACACCTTCAAAATAAAGTTTCACGTTCGTTTTAGTCATGTCGCTGTGATTTTTATTATTTCTATAGAACTTTTTATTTATTATACACTTAATCGTTTTTATTTTAATCCATTCATATTTTAATATATACTTTTTGTTTCTATATTTTACTTACCTACATTTTCATTTTAAAAAGAATAAATAAAATATTATAAATAAGAACATTTATTTTTATATTCAGCTTTATTGTATTACTTTTTTAATTTTATTCCGTCTTTTTTATCATTAATTAACTTTTTAATATATTTATATAATATATATTATATATATATAATATATATAGAATATTTAAATATAAATTATATTTAAACTTTACCAGGTCGCTTAAAACCTGTAAGAGGAAGTGATGTCGTCTGGCTTCACACTCCCAGCTGACTCCATGTGGCTGTCAGGACCCAGAAAACAAGGTGGATTTGAATTATTATATTTTAATGGCTGAAACAATACATTTAAAATCAAATGGATTAAGGAATGTCTTAAAGCACCACATTCCATCTGGTATTTTATCCCAAACAATATCTTTAAAACGTTCGGTGGTTTATATTTTCTTCTTCCATGTAACTATGACGTCACCAAATTGACAATTAAACTCTCCAGATTTTTTTCAACAGGCCATCCTCATTATTATTATGTTACAATCATAACTTTTCCCCACACAAGACTATCATATGGAATAATGGAGATACTACTACTGGGACAAAATCTATTTTCACCCTCTGGGGTGGTGTCTGTGTCATCCTCAAGCTCGGGTCCTCTACCAGAGGCCTGGGAGTTTGAGGGTTCTGCTCAGTATCTTAGCTGTTCCTAGGACTGTTCTCTTCTGGACTGAGGCCTCTGATGTTGTTCCTGGGATCTGTTGGAGCCACTCCCCCAGTCTGGGGGTCACTGCCCCGAGTGCTCCTACTACCACGGGGACCACGCTCGCCTTGACCTTCCACATCTGTTCCAGCTGTTCTTTCAACCCTTGGTACTTCTCAACTTTCTCGTGTTCCCTCTTTCTGATGTTGGCGTCTGCTGGTATCGCCACATCTATCACCACCACCTTCTTCTGCTCTTTGTCTACCACCACTATGTCCGGATGGTTAGCCAGGACCTGTTTGTCAGTCTGGAAGCTGAAGTCCCACAGCACCTTGGCCCTGTTGTTCTCAACCACCCTCTGTGGTGCGGCCCATTGGGATTTGGGTACTTCTATTCCATACTGGGTACAGATGTTCCTGTACACTATTCCAGCCACTTGGTTGTGTCTCTCCATGTACGCTGTCCCGGCTAGCATCTTACACCCTGCTACTATGTGCTGGACTGTCTCAGGGGCATCTTTGCATAGTCTGCACCTTGGATCTGATCTACTCTTGTAGATCTTGGCCTCTATGGCTCTTGTACCTAGGGCCTGTTCTTGTGCTGCCATGATCAGTGCCTCTGTGCTGTCTCTGAGTCCAGCCTTTTCCAGCCATTGGTAGGTCTTCTCAATATCAGCCAGACTTAAACCCCATGGAGCTGGTTTGGGATGAACTGGACAGAAGAGTGAAAGCCAAGCAGGCCCGGAGTGGCTAATCGGGAGGACCGGGACAATTCCCGGTGGGCCGGTCTGACTTTCGTGCTGCGAGGGCCGGTGTTCAGTCATGGCACTGAGTGGGTATCACGTGTATGCTGTTACCGCTGTCGCTGGGCCGTCTCCACCTGCAGCTCTTTTCTTTTTCTTTTTTTGCAGACGCAGCCTGACGTAACACGTCCGTGCACACCGCACAGTCAGTGGTGTTTGAGCCTGGGTCAGGCCCAGAAGTGCAAGGGTGTTTGCAAAATGGAAAATAAAAAGAGCAAGGGTGGCGCAGAAAAAAAGCGAGAATTAAAAAGAGAAAAGCTCTGGAGACAGATGCAGCCAAATGTGCAGCTTTTTCAATAAAACGTGCTCACGGTCTGAAACGACCAATGAAGATGATGAAACGGGTAAGACAAGATGTTGAACAAAATGCAACTTTACCTGCACCGTTCAAGTTAATTAATTATATTAACATATAGCCTGTCTAACCTAACGTTACATCATTTAAATAACAGTATGATGCGACGCCACATAACTGGCCACAAACTTTGTCTTGTGTTGAGATTTATGAGCATTTTTATGATTTAGTGTCAGAGGCAGAGCCAGGAGCCAGTGGTGAGGAAGAAACAGGTGAGCTAGTGTGTGAACAAGCATCAGTTCCAATAAAACCACTTTCTGCCCAAACGATAGTAGTGGCCCGTTATACTTTTTATCATTAGTAATAGTAATCTTAATTGGTTCAGTCAAAACGTGTTTTCCATGTCAAATATGCTAAACCCTTACAGATTATTGTTTTTTATGTGATACAGGTGCAAGTCTAGGTAAACTGGAGGAAGTGTGAAAGGGAGAGCAGAGTCTACGCAGGGACTGATCACAGAGGCAGCAGCTCAGCAGCAGAACCCTGAACCACAAGGTAGGAATGAGACAGATGAAGATGAGTCTGTTGATAGTTTTGACTACTTTGCTCGCCCTCAGTCACAGGATATACATATATTTTTTTCTTATCATCCTCAACAAACCACAACAAATAAATCCACATTGTGAAGCAACCATTACTTCCACTCATTTCAGAGTGTAACGAGACACTGAACTGAATCATGTTCAGTAAAAAACTGGAAAAACTGTGGTGTGTATATATATATATACATGTATACATGTGGTCATGCAGTAAATACCATATATATATATATATATATATATTCGTCCTGATGAAGAGTAGCTGGAAGTACTCGGATACTTTACTACAGGTAAAGTACTTCAATTAGCTTTTCTTAAAGGTTTCAGCTCAGATCCAAACGAATAAAAATATTAGATAAAGACGAATAAAGAAGCTACAGTTAGTGTTTAATGAGGTCAAAGTTCATCACAAACATCAGTCAGAACAGATTCCTCTTCCTGTCTACTCCTTCAAAATAAAACGTTAAATCAGAGGCTGTTCTGATGGAAAACCTGACCGACAGACGACAGGTGCAAACAAACAAACTAAAATCATAAAAGAGGGAAAACAGCTGGAGTGAGCGGACGCTAGCTGTTAGCTTGGCTTTCTTATATGGAGAACTGAAATTAAATGTGAACTCATGCTAACTAGCCTAGCTTAGCAGAGCAGCATTATTTACAGATGATCAGTAAATCAAGACTCTAAGATGCTATATAAATAATAATATTATAGGATTATTAGATTAACGAACTTCAATAAAACATCCAGCTCGTCTGATCTCTGTCCATCACTCAGTGAACAATAACAAGTTTCATAGCGACTCGCTCCAGAGAAACCATGTCTTCTTCTTCTGTGGTGTTAAATCCGTCTCCTCCTGCCTCCACAAGGGGAACTGTGAGGAAGACTGTCCCGCTGCCTCAAGTCTGTTTGCAGAAGAAGAAGCAGCAGCTATGCGGGGATGAAGCAAGGTGGAGGGGCGGAGCCTCAGTCGACTCCACCCCCACGTGGCGCTCTGAGGTGCGAACTCTTGGTCGAAGGTCTTCAGGTGAACTTCTTCTTGGTGGCGGTGAAACGCTCCATGTACTGAGGAGAAACAGATCAGAGATCAACTAGCTGCTAACGCTAACGCTAACGCTTTGCTTAACTCTCCCCAGACCATAATAAGTCCTGTAACCGTGGTAATATGACTGGTTCTAGGGGTGTAACGGTATTTGTATTCGTCCCACGGTGTCACGGTACGGGCGTCACGCTTCGTTGCACGCAGTCACACGGTGAATACGTCTGAGTGAGTAGTTTATTAAATAAAAGAAAAAGTGGAGTCCTCACTTCAGTCCAGGTGGAGGTAATGAGCTAAAAGCTGCAGCTAACGTCATTAGCCTACAGAAGAAGAAAAACAGACGAAGAAGAAAAGTAACGCTGTGGAGCATAGATGTACTAAGAGAAGTGTGGAGCTTCATTTAAATCACCAGTGTGGGAACACTTTGGTTCCTGGTGCAACATGAATGAATGTATGAGAACCCTCCTAATGCATCTGTCTGATGTTTTATTCTAGTTTTACTTTTAGAACAGGAGGTGGTTTTAGTTTTTTCAGTCTGTTCATAATAAATGAAACAAGCTAGTTTTATACATGTCTGAGTTTTTGTTGCTGTTTTCCGTTGTACCGAACCGTGACTCGTGAGTACCGTGACACCCCTACTGGGTTCTGGTTCTGACCTGCTCGTATCCATCCAGATCTCGCAGGTTCTTGACCTCAAACAGGTTTCCCTCCACAGAGAACAGAGACACCTGGGACTGGGTCAGGATGGACTGAGGGATGGACGACAGCTCCAAACAGTTTTCCTCCAGACGCAGAACCTTCAGACGAGGACACCGAGACACCTCCTGCGACACAACCGAGATCTGGACCGGGACCAGAGACCTGATTAATATCCACTCCTCTCACTCACCTGGTTTTGAGTGCAGTTCTGAAGTACCTGGTTCTGGTTAAGGTTGATCTCAATGGCCTGCAGCACAGACACCTCAGCTGGGACGTTCCGGATCTGGTTCCTGGACAGGTCCAGCAGGTCCAGGTGCCTCAGGGTTCCCAGTCCAGAGGGGAACTCTGAGATCTGGTTCCCGGCCAGACTGAGGGTCCGCAGGGCCTTGAGCTGGCCCAGGGTGGAGGGTAGCTGCTGGATCCGGTTCCCGTTGAGACTCAGGGTCTCCAGCTTCTTCAGCTTCCCGATCTCACTGGGCAGACCGGCTGAGGACAGGACCGGGACACGGGTCAGTCTGGAGGTTGTGATGGGTTCAGATTACAGGTGCAGAGGTTCAGACTCACTGAGGCGGTTGGAGTTCAACGTCAGACTCTTCAGCTGCAGGAAGTTCCCCACGCCGCCAGGAAGAGTCTCGATCCGGTTCCCCGACAGATCCACCGTCCTCAGGTTGGAGGTCAGTCTTTGCAGCTCCTCAGGGAACTGAGACAGAGACACGGAGACATGGGGACAGAGGGACACGTCAGAAGCTCATCTGCTCAGAGATGATTCAATATTTTAAATGTCAAACAGCATCTCAAACATCCTGATGTTTTCCTTCATTGGATCAATTATTTACGTGGGATTAATAAACATGTCTTATCTTATCTTATTTTATTTGTTACGTTAATCAGATTAGTTAAAATGACCAGGTCGTGTCTTCTTCTTCTGTGGTGTCTCAGTTCAGACGTTGAGTCAGAACGTGTTCAGACAGAGACAGGAATTCAAACCGGTCATTAGATCAGTGAGTTGACACGAAGCTGGATCAGTTTCACCTGGAGACGTCATGTGATCGAGAGACGACCCGTCTGAGAGTGACTCTGAGTTACTGACTTCATCTCTGCTCCTCCTCCTCTACGTGTCAGAGTTTTATTCCTCCACACTTTCAGATTAATAATAAATGATGTGATTTAAATCAGATCCATCTTCACTGATGTGATGAACACGTGTCTGGACAGATGTTTGTTTGTCAGCGTGAGATGACGACATGTGATGTGTTGGATTTTATTTGTTTTTATTCATTTATGAACATAAATGCCTCCGCTGTGGGTGAATAAAGGATTACCTGATCTTGTCTGAGACCAGTTTACATCTCCTGCTCCCAGACTCACCTGATACCTGATGTTTTATTCACCAACTAATCAATGAATCCAGTGACTAACATGTAAAATCCATTATCACTTCTATCGGTGGATCAATCGATCAGTGATCAGCTCCTCTCACCTCCTGCAGACCTTTTCCCGTCAGCTGGAACACTCCCGTCTTCTGGGAGGTTTCCAGGTGAGACTTCAACGCGCTGTTCCCCATGTCCACCCACAGCCAGGTACGAGCTCACCTGATAGGCTCAGTTCATGTCCAGACAGGTGGAGCTGGATCAGCTGACGGCTCCTCCTCCTCCTCCTCCTCCCCTTCCTCAGAGGGAGTTAAGGGATCAGCTGGTCAACCCCTGCAGGACAGTCAGAGATAACAGACTGTTTTAACTGGAGGTTAAAGTCTGAGACATAAACCTTCAGTTAAATCAACCTGCTGCCTCTGGTTCTATCTTTTGATCTAAAACCAGAGGAAATAGTATGTCTGGTTATTATAACTTCATATTCTATCAGTAAACACAGTGTTGTGATCACGTGACCTCAGATATTCAGAAAGAACAACACGAAACGAGATATTTGATATTTAACTGAATCTTTTCATGAATTAATTATCTTCAGAGAACATCTGTTTAAATATCAATGATTAACATAATCAGCCAATGTTCAGTCACACACATCATTAGCAGCATTAGCTTCATTAGCGATCCTCCGTTAGCACTGGGGCGATAGCATGCTAACCGCATGCTAACACTAGCTCAGCTAAATAGCTCGTTTTTTACTTACGTCAGAGCGGACACGAAGCGGCGTTTTTTGATCTAATTTTTTAAAATGTCGTCTGATAAAAAGAGTGAATTTAGGCGAAAGACACAGAAGTTAGTTGAGAGAGTAGCCGCCCTGGTTCCCTGCACAGTGAACGGCTCTCTGAGCTCAGCCAATCACAGCAGCGGACTGCAACACGTCACTTCTCCGCACATGCGCACTCTCCAACACAGACCGTTGAAGCTGCCGAATACGTTCGTAGAAGAAGAGAAACCAAACAAACGGGCGGGTTCCGTTTTGTTTCCACACGAGACTCTTCCGATAAAACGGTAAGAAAATAAAACAAACACCGAACCAGAAGGAACCAGAACGAACCAGAACAGAACCAGAACGAACCAGAACGAACAGAACAGAACCACTGTGTGCGATGGACCGCGTTAAGGCGGGAAGTTTAAGCGTCGACGCTGAATCTCGTTCAACGATCAGTCGCTTTCAGGTTTCATTGCTCCGAGTCGAGAGCAGAGAGTTCGGCAGAGTTCGGGTTGTTTCGGAGAGGTTCGGTTCTTCATGAGGATCAGTGTTCTCTGCTATTAGAAACATTAGTTTAATAATAATCCACATGTGTATCCGTCAGAACCGGAACATGTTGAGGTTTAGTTTTATTGTGTTATTGATCAGCTGATCTTCAGTTCCAGATGAATCAGTGGGACTCCTCCTCCTCCTCCTCCTCCTCCTCCTCCTCATCATCATCGGTGTCTCCAGCTGCTGTTGTTCTGTCCAGATGTGTCTCAGTAGGAGCTGTGTCCCAGGTCAGAGGTCACTGACTGTAA
The DNA here is from genome assembly GCF_963514085.1 of Chelon labrosus. NCBI lineage: Eukaryota > Metazoa > Chordata > Actinopteri > Mugiliformes > Mugilidae > Chelon > Chelon labrosus. Next base: position 153,331 of record NC_140353.1, read on the forward strand.
ACATCTGTCTGAACAGTCTGGTCTGTGTCCAGTAACGTCCACATCTGTTCACCTGTCCTCAGGAGGATGCTGCCGCAGCCTTTTCTGACTCAAGCCCCGCCCTCTCCCCTCACCTGCAGCAGGCTGAAGAGCAAATCAGAATGCAGCGACAGCTCGGCCAGGTATGCTGCAGTCTGATGTCACTTCCTGTTTATGAGCCCACTGACTTAGGATAGGCACATGGGATGAATTAAGGATCATGTGTGTATACGTGTCATGTGTCTATTTAATTCCTGATTAGACGTAAACGTGACGCGTTTTATTTCCTGTTGGTGTAGCTGCAGCTTCAGATGGAGCTGCTGAAGGTGGAGAAGAAGAGCGCCGACGTATCCCACAGCTTCCACCTGAGTGAGTTTGTTGTTGTTGTTGTTGTTTTTCCTTTGTCATCATTGTTGCGTGGTGATTGTTGACCTCTGCCTGACCCGACCTCAGCTGGGAGGCTCCAGATGCTGCAGATGTTGGGGGAGCACCTGCAGGAGCTGCTGAGGAACCAGAAGAGCGTGAGGCAGAGACTGACGAGGCCTCTGGACCAGACCAGCCTGCCGGTCCAGGCTCACCTGCACAGGTAGCAGCCGTCTCCATGGAAACCCTGACCCCGTGTGGACATGGTCTGAGTGTGTGGTGTGTGGTTTCAGGGTGGTGGTGGAGTCGCTGCAGCTGATGATGGACTTCATCCAGAGTCTGGAGGAGAAGCTGAGCTCCGCCCACGACAACGCCTCCACCGCTGAACAGCTGATTCTGCTGGTCGGTCACATGACCTCACTGGACGCGGTCTGATGGTAAAATACAGTAACGTCTCTCTGATGGTTCCTCCTGTTCGTCTCTGTCTCTCTCTCTGTCAGAACACCTCCCTCGCCCAGCTGCTGGACCAATCAGCAGAGATGGAGGTTTTGTCCAATCAGCTCCTTCAGAAGACAGTGGACAGCAGCCGGGTGACCTCTGACCCCACAGGTCCATCATCCTCCTCTTCCTGCAGGACTGAAGCTGACATCGTGTAGCTTTAGTTCTCGACCTTTGACCTCTGACTGAGAGACTTTCAAAATAAGAGTCTGTAACTGAGTGTGTGTGAACTGTTCCGTGCTGGAGGTTCAGTTATTGATCAGCTGAGAGAGAAGAAGAAATTATGATGAAAAATAAACAAGATTAAAATGAAACTGGAGACGACTTGATGATCAACTAGAGGAAAACCAGAGACGTTGCTGTTTCAGAACCAGGATCCGGATCATCCTCAGCTCTGGGATCAGGTCATCAGTCCACAAACGTTACTCATCTGAGTCTGATCCAGTCAGGACCAGGCTGATCATCAGTCAGCTCAATCAAAGGTTTTATATTACTGAACAGGAAGTGGTGTCTGTTTTATAAAATAAATAAATGTACAGAAACAACGTGATATCAACGTCCTGTTAGTTCGTTTATTTAGTTGTTGAATGATCCGGTCTGAGCTCATCAATGTGTTGTCAGTTAGAGACTCTATTATTGTGGCCCCACACACACACACACACACACACACACACACACACACACACACACACACACACACACACGTTTGTTCAGTTATCATCCCCTAACAATAACCTGATCGTAACCTTTAAACCAAACCTCTAAAGGAGTGAGGACCGGCCTCAACGGCCTCAACGGTGCTAAACTCAAACTGGTCCTCAGAAAGATAGCTGAACCAGTGCACACACACACACACACACAGCCACGAGGTGACAGTGTGTCCCTGCTGCAGCTGATCCGCGGCGATAAAAACCGTAGAAGAAGAAGAAGCAGCAGCCGTAGAAGAAGAGCGCGTGTTTCCGGTGGAGTGTTATTGATGACGTTCCTCTGGCGGAGTTTCGTCGCTGATCAAACTCATTGAACTTCGGTAAGACTCGGTCCTTTCTCTCCGGTTCCGTTGCGTCAAACTGTACTATTCCCGCCGCTCTCTGTGACGTCACGGTGTCGGTTTGACCCACTGACAGGTTCCGTAGAACACGGCGAGCTAACGGTTAGCACTCGGCTAACAGAGTTAACGGCTAATCCCTATTCAGTGTGAACGGTAGCAGCTAGCCGTTAGCCGTTAGCCGTTAGCACCGATGGACGCTGTAAACAGCTGACATGTTGTTGAGTCAGTCGGTGTCGGTGTTGATGACGAACTGATAGATTTTTCTAAAAGTAAACAGATGTTAACGTGGAACCTTTAACGCTGAATGTGTTTATTCATCATCAGTTAACGTTTCGACTCATTGATCAGAACCTGAAGGTTCCTGTTGTAGGGTTCCTGTTGTAGGGTTCCTTACTGGTTGTTGATCGGTCACTGATGGTTTGTGTCTCTACAGGAAGTGTGTGTCCTCTTCATCAGTCAGCTGAGTCTCTGAGCAGCTCAGCCTGGGGGGGTTCCCTCCACATCAGTAAGTGGAACATGTTGGAGATGCTGCTGCTCCGTTCTCCTTTCTCCTGGTTTTATAATGGTGCTACATTTATACAGTGACTCCTTCAAAGAACCCGGTGAGCTGATGACACCGCAGGTATAAAGAGATCTAAACTCTACCCTTAAACAGCCCGTCCACTCAAAGATAAGAACTGGAAGGGGACCCAGTTAAAGACGAGGTGTTGTTTTTTGGATTCAGCATTTTTAAAACTCAAGTAGATGGAACTCATGTACGTGTCCAACCTCTCGTTCCAACAGCAACGTGTGACATGAGAGATTTATCAGTCAAAGGTCGAAGACTTTGATCCATCCTTTGATTTATTAAAAGATAAATGTGACTTTATTCAACTTCAGTCTCACTGATGGAACCAAACATCTGATGTAACTCCAGACGTGATTTCCAATCAGCAAACATCTTCATCATCTTCATCATCTTCATCACACTGTTTAGACTTTAGTTTAAATCTGTAACATTTATTTTATGATTCTATTTATTTTAAATTCTTCTGGATGTTGAACAAACCTTTAAAGTGTTGGTTGGGTTCAGATCAACGGACAGAAAATGTTTGGTCCTACTTGGAAAATAAATGTTAAGAGAAAAAAAGACGCCATTTTGGATCCAAACACGTCTCCATCACTGCAGAGAGTTTATTGATCTTCACTGATTCTCTGTCACAGACTGATTCAGGTCAACAGGAAGTTTTAATCCGACCGTCATCATGGTGCTCGCCGACCTGGGGAGGAAGATCACCTCCGCTCTGAGGTCCCTCAGCAATGCCACCATCATCAATGAAGAGGTAACCAATCAGAGTCTGGACCCGGAGTCTCTGTTGTTGTGTAGACCAGAGTACAGATCAGGTCTCTGCGTCTCTGTGTTCAGGTGTTGAACGCCATGCTGAAGGAGGTGTGTGCTGCTCTGCTGGAGGCCGACGTCAACATCAAACTGGTCAAACAGCTGAGAGAGAACGTCAAGTGAGTCTGATCAGGATCCTGGTCTGGGTCCAGGTCCGGGTCTGGGTCCAGTCCAGTCCAGTCCATGAACTCTGTGCTCTGTGTCCCTGCAGGTCGGCCATCGACCTGGAGGAGATGGCGTCGGGTCTGAACAAGAGGAGGATGATCCAACACGCCGTCTTCAAGGAGCTGGTCAAGGTGGGATGACCAGGGTTCTGATTGGATCCTGTGACCCGGTTCATGTAAGCTGTGTGTGTTGACATGTACAACGTGTTCCAGCTCGTGGACCCTGGAGTGAAGGCCTGGACCCCCACCAAAGGAAAGAACAACGTCATCATGTTTGTTGGCCTGCAGGGCAGCGGCAAGACCACCACCTGCTCCAAGGTGACAGGACATACCTGAGACTGAGCCCCGCCCCTCTGTAATAGCCCCGCCCCTTCTCATTCTGCTTTGTTTCGTGCAGCTGGCGTATTATTACCAGAAGAAAGGCTGGAAGACGTGTTTGATCTGTGCTGACACCTTCAGAGCAGGTGAGCTTCACTTCCTGTTTCACTTCCTGGTTTCACTTCCTGGTTTCACTTCCTGGTATCACTTCCTGTTTCACTTCCTGTTTGACCTGATGTCTAATAACCGTCATGTCTTCTCTGTCAGGTGCTTTTGATCAGCTCAAACAAAACGCCACCAAAGCCAGGATCCCGTTCTACGGCAGGTGAGTCCCTCCGGGGCTGACGGGGGGGGGGGGGGGGGGGGCTCTACTGTGTGATGCGTTCAGGGACCCTCCTGACCATTAGCTTTGTGTGTTGTGTTCAGTTACACAGAGATGGATCCCGTTGTCATCGCCGCTGAGGGCGTGGAGAAGTTTAAAGGTGAGAATTTTGAGATCATCATCGTGGACACGAGTGGACGACACAAACAGGAGGACTCTCTGTTCGAGGAGATGCTGCAGGTCTCCAACGCCGTGGTGAGTAGCGGAGGGTGTCAGGTGACCCAGCAGAACGTTCAGGTGGGCTCTGACTGTCTGACTTTGTTTCCGTAGCAACCAGACAACATTGTGTACGTGATGGACGCCTCCATCGGCCAGGCCTGCGAGTCTCAGGCTAAAGCCTTCAAGGACAAAGTGGACGTAGCTTCGGTCATTGTCACCAAACTGGACGGACACGCCAAAGGAGGCGGAGCTCTGAGCGCGTAAGACCATGGTCCTCTGCTCTGATGATGATGTCACTGAACCCACAGAGGCATCCAATCACGTTCTTCTTCTCCTGTTTCCTGTCAGCGTGGCGGCCACCAGGAGCCCCATCATCTTCATCGGGACGGGAGAACACATCGACGACTTTGAGCCGTTCAAGACGCAGCCGTTCATCAGCAAACTGCTGGGTGACGACAACGCACACACACAATAATATACACAATAATACACACACAATAATACACACACAATAATACACACACAATAATACACACAATAATATACACAATAATACACACACAATAATACACACAATAATACACACACAATAATATACACAATAATACACACACAATAATACACACACAATAATACACACCACACACAGAACACACAGACAATAACACACACACAATAATATACACAATAATACACACACAATAATACACACACAATAATACACACACAATAATACACAACGCACACACAATAATACACACACAATAATATACACACAATAATACACACAATAATACACAATAATAATACACACACAGTAATACACACAATAATATACACAATAATACACACACAATAATACACACACAATAATACACACACAATAATACACACCACACACAGAACACACGACAATAACACACACACAATAATACACACGCAATAATATACACAATAATACACACGCAATAATATACACAATAATACACACACAATAATATACACAATAATACACACACAATAATACACACCACACACAGAACACACGACAATAACACACACACAATAATACACACACACAATAATACACACACAATAATACACACACAATAATATACACCACACACAGAACACACGACAATAATACACACATAATAATACACACACAATAATACACACAATAATACACACACAATAACACACACACAATAATACACACCACACACAGAACACACGACAATAACACACACACAATAATACACACACAATAATACACACACAATAATATACACAATAATACACACACAATAACACACACACAATAATACACACCACACACAGAACACACAACAATAACACACACACAATAATACACACACAATAATACACACACAATAATACACACACAATAATATACACAATAATACACACACAATAATATACACAATAATACACACACAATAATACACACACAATAATACACACACAATAATACACACCACACACAGAACACACGACAATAATACACACACAATAATACACACGCACACACCACACGACAATAACACACACACAATAACACACACACAATAATATACACACACAATAATACACACACACAATAATACACACACACAATAATACACACACACAATAATACACACACACAATAATAAACACAATAACACACACACAATAATAACACAATAATACACAAACAAAACAGAATAACACAATAACAACACACACTCCTCCTCCTCCTCCTTCCTCTTCCTCCTCTTCCTCTTCTTCCTCCTCTTCCTCTTCCTCTTCTTCCTCCTCCTCCTCCTCCTCCTCTTCCTCTCTCAGGGATGGGTGACATCGAAGGATTGATCGACAGAGTGAACGAGTTGAAGTTGGATGACAACGAGGAGCTGATCGACAAACTGAAACACGGTGAGAAACACACACCTGCACTACACAAAGTGCATTGTGGGTAAGGAGACTGACCTGTGACCTCTGACCTGTGACCTTTAGGTCAGTTCACCCTCAGAGACATGTACGAGCAGTTCCAGAACATCATGAAGATGGGACCGTTCGGACAAATCATGGTGAGACTCTCCTGCGACATCACATCAGTCCTCGAACGCCTCACATGGTCCCAGTCTTGATGTTAGTGTGTGTGTGTGTGTGTTGTGATGCGTTCAGGGGATGATTCCAGGCTTTGGGACAGACTTCATGAGCAAAGGAAACGAACAGGAGTCGATGGCCAGGCTGAAGAAGCTGATGACCATCATGGACAGCATGAACGACCAGGGTAACACACACTAACAACACACACTACACAACAACACACGTGTAAGCGGGTTGGAACCGGTCCCTGAGTTCTGGTGTCGTCTCCAGAGCTGGACAGTAAAGATGGAGCCAAGCTGTTCAGTAAACAGCCCAACAGGATCCAGAGAGTGGCCCGAGGCTCCGGGGTCGCCACCAGAGACGTTCAGGAGCTCCTCACACAGTACACCAAGTTTGCTCAGATGGTCAAGAAGATGGGAGGCATCAAGGGCCTGTTCAAGGGTGAGGACGGGGGGAGGACGGGGGGAGGACGGGGGGAGGGACGGGGGCGGGGGAGGGACGGGAGGAGCTGAGGGTTTGAACCTGTCTGTGTCCTCAGGAGGAGACATGTCCAAGAACGTGAACCCGTCTCAGATGGCCAAACTCAACCAGCAGATGGCCAAGATGATGGACCCCAGAGTCCTGCACCACATGGGTAAGACTTCCTGGTTCACCTGAGTTCACCTGAGTTCACCGCCAGCAGGTGAGTTCAAACTGATGTGTGTGTGTGTGTGTTTGCAGGCGGCATGGCGGGTCTCCAGTCCATGATGCGTCAGTTCCAGCAGGGCGCCGCCGGCAACATGAAAGGCATGATGGGATTCAACAACATGTGACCTCCCTCCAATCAGCTGCCTTAAAACTACATGTACATTTGAAGCTCCGCCTCCAGACAGGTGGATGGGGTGGGGCTTGGAGTGACCTGTCCTCTGGTTTCTGCTCATAGAGAAGAAGAAATAAAAGATTTAAAGGAGCAGTCCAGCATTTTAGATTCATCAGTTAGAGACTGCTGCTTTAAAAGAGGAGGAGGCGGAGTCTGTTTCTGGCCTTGTTAATTTAACTGTAGAACATGTTAATGTGTGAAATTTAAACGGAGCAGAGTTGGTCCTGATTGGACGAGCTAATGCCACATGACGACATGATGATGATGATGATGATGATGATGATGATGATGAAGATGACAACAGGAGTCAGTGATGTTATTTTTGTCATTTAATAAACGTTTCTATTGCACCATTTTAAACGTGTTGTTTTATTTTGTTTTATTTGACTTTTTCAGAGAAAAAACTGACGTTAAAACAAAAACGTTTTATAAAAGTTATGTGTTGAATGCATTTAGTTTCAACAGTATTAAAGATTTTAATGTAAATATATTTTAAGTGTTATTTTTCTTCAGTAAACGTCACAATAGATTCAGTTGAAATGAGAAGTTAAAATAAAATCTGAACGTCCAATAAAACTTTTTTTTTTTTTTTTTTAATTCAGAAATAATATTTTTTTCTTTAAAGCAGTGTTTTTCAACCACACAGGTGTGCCGTGAGAGACCGTCAGGTGTGCCGTGAGAGACCGTCAGGTGTGCCTTGTGATTTTTTTTTGACTCACAAAAGTTGAAAAACACTGATTTAAAGACGAAAATTTGGTTCCTGGTTATCGCTCAGAGTGAGACCTCTTCTCTTTATCGTCTCTGTGTCGCCGTCGTTCAGGAATATGGCTCCAGGAAATCGCTCAGAGTGAGACCTCTTCGTGTTTGTCCTCTCTGTGTCTTGACGTGGCTCCGCCGCCATATTGTTTTGCTTCGTTGTCAGCGGAGATCAGCGGCGGCTCCGGAGCGGCGGGAGTCACTGATTTACGGTCAGAGCCGGACTCACCTGGACCAGACGGACCCCCAGCTTCACCTGGACCCGGTACCTCATCTGTCTGCGCCTCGTGTCGCTGCTGAAGGTGGGACACTTACCTGCTCTGTTAGCTGTTAGCTGTTAGCTCCGAGGGTCCTCAGGTAAAACTCTTTCATTTAGTTTGAGTTCAGCTCCAGGTCAGCTGCTGCTTTACCTGTCCACAGGTAGATGAGCGGGGTTTAGAGGGTGGAGGTGGAGGAGAGTCGAGAGGTACTCCTGTGGTCCTGGTCTCAGTCATCCACCCATACCTGAACACATCCAACCTCATCATCAGAGTCTACGTGGAGGCTTTAGATGGACCTTCAGCTCTGGATGTCTCCATCTGAGCTGGTTCTGGTTCTGGTTCTGGTTCCGGTTCCGTTCAGTTTCACATCTATAGCGTCAATAAACAGACGCGTTACAGAACCAGAACCAGAACCAGAACCCATCATACATGTAGAATCTGGTGCTGATACCAGATCACAGGCCACCAACCAGACTCCATTCACATTCTGGCCTTTTTTAAAAACTTCAGTTTCAGCTGCAGAGTGAAGCTGCTCCACTTCCTGTTTCCAACTAACTTTATTTAAACGTAAACGTGTTTAAAATGTAAAGCCTCTAACTCTGCCCCCCTCCCTCCAACCTTCACCAAGCATCCCGCCTCTCTGCGTTGCCATGGCGACCTTCCCAGAGTACATCAGTCAGAATGAGGACCGTGACGGTATCCGCTTCAGCTGGAACGTGTGGCCGTCCAGCCGGCTGGAGGCGACCCGGATGGTGGTGCCGGTGGCGGCGCTGTTCACCCCCCTGAAGGAGAGGACGGACCTCCCCCCGATCCAGTACGAACCGGTTCTCTGCAGCCGAGCCACCTGCCGAGCTGTCCTCAACCCGCTGTGGTACGAGTCTGTCTGTCCCTACCTGTCTGTCTCCTGTCTGTCTCTACCGTCTGTCTCTACCTGTCTGTCTCCTGTCTGTCTCTACCGTCTGTCTCTACCCGTCTGTCTCCTGTCTGTCTATCTCCCGTCTGTCTCCCGTCTGTCTCTACCTCTCTGTCTCTACCGTCTGTCTCTACCTGTCTGTCTCCTGTCTGTCTCCTGTCTGTCTCTACCTGTCTGTCTCTACCTGTCTGTCTCTACCGTCTGTCTCTACCTGTCTGTTTCTACTTGTCTGTCTGTCTCTACCCGTCTGTCTCTACCTGTCTGTCTCCCGTCTGTCTCCTGTCTGTCTCTACCGTCTGTCTGTTTCTATTTGTCTGTCTGTCTCCCATCTGTCTGTCTCTACCTGTCTGTCTCTACCTGTCTGTCTCCTGTCTGTCTCTACCGTCTGTCTCTACCTGTCTGTCTCCTGTCTGTCTCTACCGTCTGTCTCTACCCGTCTGTCTCCTGTCTGTCTATCTCCCGTCTGTCTCCCTTCTGTCTCTACCTGTCTGTTTCTACTTGTCTGTCTGTCTCCCATCTGTCTGTCTCTACCTGTCTGTCTCTACCGTCTGTCTCTACCCGTCTGTCTCTACCTGTCTGTCTCCTGTCTGTCTCTACCTGTCTGTCTCCTGTCTGTCTCTACTTGTCTGTCACTTGTCTGTCTCCTGTCTGTCTCCCGTCTGTCTCTACTTGTTTGTCTGTCTCCTGTCTGTCTCTACTTGTCTGTCTGTCTCCCGTCTGTCTCCTGTCTGTCTCTACCTGTCTGTCTCAACTTGTCTTTCTGTCTCTACCTGTCTGTCTCTACTTGTCTGTCTGTCTCCCGTCTGTCTGTCTCCTGTCTGTCTCTACCTGTCTGTCTCTACCTGTCTGTCTCCTGTCTGTCTCTACTTGTCTGTCACTTGTCTGTCACTTGTCTGTCTCCCGTCTGTCTCTACTTGTTTGTCTGTCTCCTGTCTGTCTCTACTTGTCTGTCTGTCTCCCGTCTGTCTCCTGTCTGTCTCTACCTGTCTGTCTCTACTTGTCCGTCTGTCTCTACCTGTCTGTCTCTACCTGTCTGTCTGTCTCCCGTCTGTCTCCTGTCTGTCTCCTGTCTGTCTCTACTTGTCTGTCTGTCTCCCGTCTGTCTCCTGTCTGTCTCTACCTGTCTGTCTCTACTTGTCTGTCTGTCTCCCGTCTGTCTCTACTTGTCTGTCTGTCTCCCGTCTGTCTCCCGTCTGTCTGTCTCCTGTCTGTCTCCTGTCTGTCTCCTGTCTGTCTCTACTTGTCTGTCTGTCTCCTGTCTGTCTCCCGTCTGTCTCCCGTCTGTCTGTCTCCTGTCTGTCTCCCGTCTGTCTCCCGTCTGTCTGTCTCCTGTCTGTCTCCTGTCTGTCTCTTCTTGTCTGTCTGTTTCCTGTCTGTCTCCCGTCTGTCTCCCGTCTGTCTCCTGTCTGTCTCTACCTGTCTGTCTGTCTCCTGTCTGTCTCCCGTCTGTCTGTCTCCTGTCTGTCTCCTGTCTGTCTCTACTTGTCTGTCTGTCTCCTGTCTGTCTCCCGTCTGTCTCCTGTCTGTCTCCTGTCTGTCTCCCGTCTGTCTCTACTTGTCTGTCTGTCTCCTGTCTGTCTCCTGTCTGTCTCCCGTCTGTCTCTACCTGTCTGTCTGTCTCCTGTCTGTCTCCCGTCTGTCTCTATTGTCTGTCTGTCTCCTGTCTGTCTCTCGTCTGTCTCTACTTGTCTGTCTGTCTCCTGTCTGTCTCCCGTCTGTCTCTACTTGTCTGTCTGTCTCCTGTCTGTCTCCTGTCTGTCTCTACCCGTCTGTCTCTACTTGTCTGTCTGTCTCCCGTCTGTCTCTACTTGTCTGTCTGTCTCCCGTCTGTCTCTACCCGTCTGTCTCTACCTGTCTGTCTGACTCCGCCTGCCTGTGTCTCTCAGCCAGGTGGACTACAGAGCCAAGTTGTGGGCCTGTAACTTCTGCTACCAGAGGAACCAGGTGAGTGCAGCGTGTCCTACACCTGTTGGACAGGTGGAGCACAGACACTGACCCTTTGTCCGTCTCGTCCGTCTCAGTTTCCTCCGTCCTACGCTGGGATCTCTGAGGTGAACCAACCGGCTGAGCTGCTGCCTCAGTTCTCCACCATTGAGTATGTGGTCCAGGTGAGTCCGGCAGACGGGGGCAGGCAGCAGGACAGGTATGAGCAGACGTGTAACCTGGTCTGGTTTCTGTCCTCAGCGGGGCCCTCAGATGCCACTTGTCTTCCTGTACGTGGTGGACACCTGCATGGAGGATGAGGACCTGCAGGCCCTGAAGGAGTCTCTGCAGATGTCCCTGTCTCTGCTGCCCTCCACCGCTCTGGTGGGACTCATCACCTTCGGGCGCATGGTCCAGGTCCACGAGCTGGGCTGCGAAGGGATCTCCAAGAGCTACGTCTTCAGGGGGACCAAGGACCTGAGCGCCAAGCAGCTGCAGGTAGATCCCATCAGTCTCACCTGAGGTTGAGTGTTTGATTCCTACAGACGCTAACAGGTGTCGATGGTTTCCTGCAGGAGATGCTCGGTCTGACCAAACCGTCGGCGGCTCAGGGACGAGGACCTCAACCGACTCAACAGCCGCTGTCCAACAGGTAACCCCCCCCCCACGCCCCCCGCGCCCCCCACCCTCCCACGGGGCGTGTTCTGGCAGCGCTAACGTTCCTCGTGTCTTTGCTGCAGGTTCCTTCAGCCGGTGCAGAAGATCGACATGAACCTGACCGACCTGCTGGGGGAGCTGCAGCGCGACCCCTGGCCCGTCACCCAGGGCAAGCGTCCGCTGCGCTCGCTGGGCGTCGCCATGTCCATCGCCGTGGGCCTGCTAGAGGTGAGGGAGGGTTCAGGGGGCCGGCTCAGGGTGGCGTGGACACAGAGTCTGATCAGAGTTTTTACCCACAGTGCACCTTTCCCAACACCGGCGCTCGGATCATGACGTTCATCGGTGGCCCGGCGACGCAGGGCCCCGGTATGGTGGTGGGGGACGAGCTGAAGACCCCAATTAGGTCCTGGCACGACATCGAGAAGGACAACGCCAAGTTCATGAAGAAAGCCACTAAAGTGAGTCGCAGAGACAGAGTTTATGAGGAGACAGATCATGTCCCTTGTGTCTTTAACTGTCTCGTGTCTGTTGCAGCACTACGAGTCTCTGGCCAGCAGGGCGTCCTCTAACGGACACATCATTGACATCTACGCCTGTGCTCTGGACCAGACCGGCCTGCTGGAGATGAAGTGCTGCGCTAACCACACCGGGTATGTCTTCAGTCTCAGTTAACACCAGCGCCCCCTGTGGCGGCGAAGCGTCATGACCGTGTCTCTGTCCCTCAGAGGCTTCATGGTGATGGCCGACTCCTTCAACACGTCCCTGTTCAAACAGACCTTCCAGAGAGTCTTCACCAAAGACGTCCAGGGCTCCTTTAAGATGGCCTTCGCCGCTACGCTGGAAGTCAAGGTGAGACGGAGAACACAGAGGCTCCGCCCACAGCTCACCTGGGTCACAGGTTCATAACCCTGCTGTTTGTCTTTCAGACGTCCAGAGAAATCAAAGTGTCCGGAGCCATCGGCCCCTGTGTGTCTCTGAACGCCAAAGGACCCTGCGTCTCCGAGAACGTAGGTTTACTGCACTACACTGTCCCCCTACTGGCAGAGACATACGGCACTGTCCCCCTACTGGTAGAGACATACGGCACTGTCCCCCTACTGACAGAGACATATGGCACTGTCCCCCTACTGACAGAGACATACAACACTGTCCCCCTACTGGCAGAGACATACGGCACTGTCCCCCTACTGACAGAGACATATGGCACTGTCCCCCTACTGACAGAGACATACAACACTGTCCCCCTACTGACAGAGACATACAACACTGTCCCCCTACTGGCAGAGACATACGGCACTGTCCCCCTACTGGCAGAGACATACGGCACTGTCCCCCTACTGGCAGAGACATACGGCACTGTCCCCGTACTGACAGAGACATACGGCACTGTCCCCCTACTGGCAGAGACATACGGCACTGTCCCCGTACTGGCAGAGAAATACGGCACTGTCCCCCTACTGACAGAGACATACAACACTGTCCCCCTACTGGCAGAGACATACGGCACTGTCCCCCTACTGGCAGAGACATACGGCACTGTCCCCCTACTGGCAGAGACATACGGCACTGTCCCCGTACTGACAGAGACATACGGCACTGTCCCCCTACTGACAGAGACATACGGCACTGTCCCCCTACTGACAGAGACAGAGACAACTCTGGTAGTCCAGCTGTGGCTGTCTTGTTCTGTATTTATCTCTGTACAGGACAGAGGACATATAAATCCTCTCATATTGGCCTGTATTCCATTAGCGGCCGGTCTCGCTGTCAGCGGAGGAAAATAAAGGCCGGTCTCTAATAGTGGCCGGGGCTATTATTAGAACCATCTCGGCGGGTCAGGGTTTCGGCGGCACGGTGTGCGGGACCTCTCCCCAGGGTCGGCCGGCCCCCGCCGGGCTCTGGGTCGGCCTGTAAGTGCTCGGGGCGAAGGTGGCTCGCCGGCTCCGGCCGCGAGCTTTACAGCGACCCCCCGCATCTCACCTCGCCGCTTCCCTGGGGTCGTGGAATCAGTGCTCACTGCGCCCTCTCTCCCTGCGGGGAGGGACGGGGCCCCCACGCTCCCGGCGCGACTGCCGACCGGCTGCGGACTGTCCTCAGTGCGCCCCGACCGCGTCCCGCCGCTCATTTGTTGTTAATGTTCTGTATGCATACCATGTTATGGTAACTGTACGTATTCAATAAATGAACCTAGTATTTTATATATTCAAATAGACACAAAATCTTGTTTTTATTCATTCTACTCGTAGTTCGTTTTGCTCAAATAGAAATTGAGGCCTGCCTCTAATTCTGGCCTCCTTCCAATAAAGGCCTGGACCGCGATGTGCTTGAGTAAAATAAAGGCCCGGGCCTGTATTAGAGGATTTACGGTAAATATAAATAATTATATATATATATATATATAATTATTTATATTTATGTCTTTAAACTTTCCAAATGTCAGATCAGATGTGAATGAGTTTTCATTTAATGATCATCTTAAAGTATTTATTGTCTGAAAGCAAAATAACAACAGATACAACAATTATAACAGAAGTTGAGTATGAGTGAAGTTGCTGTAGTTGCCGGGTGTAGTTGCCGGGTGTAGTTGCTGGCTGTGGCCTGTAGGGGGCAGAATGACGTTGCTTGTGTTGTTCCAGGAGATCGGGACCGGAGGAACCTGCCAGTGGAAGATCTGTGGTTTGGATCCAAACACAACGTTGGCTCTTTTCTTTGAGGTCGTCAACCAGGTAGGAACACCTGACCTCTGACCTCTGACCTCTGACCTCTGACCTCTGGGCAGGTTCAGGTCATCCTGCAGCCAGTGAGAGCCAGGCTCAGTTTACATGTCGGCATGAGGTTGTGAACAGGAAGTCAGACCTGCTGTCACCAAAATAAAAGCTGTGCTCTTGCTGAGGTCACAGATTATATTCATAAAGTTGTATCAGACACACCTGACAGGTGAGTTCTACTTCAGGAGCAAACAGGTGAAAGACAGAAACACCATCATCTCAGTCTAAATGTCAGGATAACGCCCGGAGGACACTGGTGGACAAACGGGAAGATTAAAATGTCTCAACATTGGGGACGTCCAGGGGGAGGCGTCCAGCGGGAGGGGTCTAGGGGAGGGGTCCAGCGGGAGGCGTCCAGCGGGAGGCGTCCAGCGGGAGGCGTCCAGCGGGAGGCGTCCAGCAGTCCAGAGCCTCAAATACACGTTCAGAACATCACATGAGGGAAATGGAGGGATGGACCACATTTCCCAGAGTGCACGCTGGCAGGTCAGCGTGTGGTCCAGGTGTCCGTGTCTGGACTGGTGATGGAGGAGCTGCAGCAGTTGTAGTGTTGACGCGTTGAGTCGTGTCCAGTCGGAGGGCGGGGCTCTGAGGGCGGGACGTTCCAGGACATGGACGCCTGAACCAGCTGAAGGTCCGACGTGCTGCTGCTCTGTACCTGCTGCAGAGACATGTTCATTCAGAGACACGTTAACGGACCAGCTCACATTCAACATGGAGTCTTACTCACGTCTGCGTCATACATGTGATCCACGGGTTGAGGCCGGCGCTGGTCAGAACCAGCCAGGTCGAGAGGGCGGAGCTTAGGGGTGGACTCTGCTGACCACTGAACGTCTCGTACAGACTGACGCAGATGAAGGGAAGCCAGCAGACCAGGAGACACCCTGCAACAGGAAGCACTGGTCACATGACCTCACCATCAACAGGAAGCACTGGTCACGTGACCTCACCATCAACAGGAAGCACTGGTCACGTGACCTCACCATCAACAGGAAGCACTGGTCACGTGACCTCACCATCAACAGGAAGCACTGGTCACGTGACCTCACCATCAATAGGAAGCACTGGTCACGTGACCTCACCATCAACAGGAAGCACTGGTCACGTGACCTCACCATCAACAGGAAGCACTGGTCACGTGACCTCACCATCAACAGGAAGCACTGGTCACATGACCTCACCATCAACAGGAAGCACTGGTCACGTGACCTCACCATCAACAGGAAGCACTGGTCACATGACCTCACTGTCGACAGGAAGCACTGGTCACGTGACCTCGCCGTCGACAGGAAGCACTGGTCACGTGACCTCACCGTCAACAGGAAGCACTGGTCACATGACCTCACTGTCGACAGGAAGCACTGGTCACGTGACCTCGCCGTCGACAGGAAGCACTGGTCACGTGACCTCACCATCAACAGGAAGCACTGGTCACATGACCTCACCATCAACAGGAAGCACTGGTCACGTGACCTCACCATCAATAGGAAGCACTGGTCACATGACCTCACCGTCGACAGGAAGCACTGGTCACGTGACCTCACCGTCGACAGGAAGCACCGGTCACGTGACCTCACCGTCAACAGGAAGCACCGGTCACGTGACCTCACTGTCGACAGGAAGCACTGGTCACGTGACCCCACTGTCGACAGGAAGCACTGGTCACGTGACCTCACCGTCGACAGGAAGCACCGGTCACATGACCTCACTGTCGACAGGAAGCACCGGTCACGTGACCTCACCGTCGACAGGAAGCACCGGTCACGTGACCTCACCGTCAACAGGAAGCACTGGTCACATGACCTCACTGTCGACAGGAAGCACTGGTCACGTGACCTCGCCGTCGACAGGAAGCACTGGTCACGTGACCTCGCCGTCGACAGGAAGCACTGGTCACATGACCTCACCATCAACAAGAAGCACTGAACACGTCAGAGACACGTGACCTGCTGACAGCCTGACTCGTGTTCCTGACCAATCGGGGCAGAATGTGAACTCACCTGAGGTGGTGACCATGACGACGGAGCTCCTCAGGTAGTTGTTGGCTGGAACGTAGAAGCAGTGCAGCTCGTTGCACTTGAACGTCCCCCTCCTGGCCTGTTTCCTGGCCACGTACACGATGTACCCGTTCAGGGAGCACATGGTGACGACGGGCGCCACGACGCCCACCAACATCCACAGCACCACAAAGTACCTGTTGTCAGGGCTGAAGCTCGGGCAGCAGAGGAACCGGCACTCGCTGTAGGCGTAGCTACCGAAACCCAGCAGCGGCAGAGCGGCGCTCATCAGACAGAACAACCAGACCAGAACCAGAACCGCCCGGCTCCGTCGAGATGTCCAGAGGCTCCGGTAGCTGAGGGCGAAGCAGATCTCTGTGAACCGGTCGACCGTGGTCCAGGTGAGCGAGTGGATGGAGGAGGTCTGCAGGAGCAGGAAGATGAAGGCGCTGCCCTGACAGACGGAGCTGCTGCTGGGGTAGTCCACGGGCCACGACAGGCTGTTGTAGGCTCCAAAGGGGATGGTGGAGAGTCCCAGGGCCAGGTCGCTGAGGCTGAAGCTCAGGGTGAGGCCCAGCGAGTCGGACCGGAGCTCCTTGTTCAGCAGGAGCGCCAGCAGGAGGAGGAGGTTCCCACAGACGGACGCCACGCTCGACAAGACCATTAACGCAGCGTACAGCGTCCTCACTGTGTCCGCCATCTTTCCTGTCACGGGACAGGAAGTAGGTCACTGATCAGATTATTGATCAGATGGGCCGTAAAACAAAACACACACCAGGAAGTCACATGATCAGAACCGAGGACTGACCGACTTCTCCTGAGGACTGACAGCTCGTTATCCTCACCTCCACCTGGTCACAGGAAACTGACCCCCCACCCCCACCCCCGTTAGAGCTGCAGGTAAAAAAGTTATTTTACAAAATAAAAGCATCAGACCACATCAGAGCGTCCTCAAGTTGGATCTGGTCTGAGCTGGACCCAGAACCGTCGGCTCCTTGTTTAGTTCCTGGAACCAGAAGCAGTCGTTGTTGTTGAGGATCAGAACCAGTCCGGTCCGGTGAAACCAGTCGACCATCTGTTGATCCGATGTTGGTCTCTGAACGTCTGATGGAGTCTGAGCCGAGGACAGGTCGGTGGAGGCGTGTCTCTCAGTCTGTGTGTCTCCAGAGACAGCGTAACCACGGCGCACCTGTCCGTCACCTGCTGAGATGATGAGACAGAGTCAACATCCAATATCCTGCCAGTGTGTGAACGAGGCTTTAACCACCGCAGTGAGGACACACTCCGGTTTATTAGGGCAGTGGTTGTCCTCACAGAGACAGAAGGACCAGCAGGTGTGTTTGTACACGTGTCTGACTCAGGTAATAACAGGTGTGCAGGTGTGTAATCATTCTGCTGAACCTCAGACCACTGAGGAGTTCAGGAGCCAATCAGAGCGCAGCGTTGGTTTTATGTTTGTTTATTCTGTGACCAGTGAAGCTGCTCTTCATCACTAACTGATTCAACTTTAATTTATTCACTTAACAGCTGATTAAACACAGAATAAAGTCCAGATAGAAACAGGAAGTAGCTCAGAGCTGCTGCTTTATTGTGATTGGTTTGTTTCCTGCAGCACAACGCCCCGATCCCTCAGGGCGGCCGCGGGGCCATCCAGTTCGTCACCCAGTACCAACACTCGTCAGGACAGAGACGCATCAGAGTCACCACCACGGCCAGGAAGTACGACAACACACCTCTACACCTGTACACCTGTGAACAGTTACCATGGTTACAGGTGTTTGTCTGGTTTCACATTTTAATGAAATGAGGATTTGTTTAGATGCAACACTCTGAGCGGCCACCAGGTGGAGGTGTGGTGCTGCTTAACCTCAGAACACCAAGTCGTTGTATGAACACTCTGCCCCCCCTTCACCCCCCCCCCCCCCCCCCCCATCCTCCCCCTCCTCCAGCTGGGCTGACGCTCAGACTCAGATCCAGAGCATCGCGGCGTCCTTCGATCAGGAGGCGGCGGCCATCTTGATGGCGAGGTTGGCAGTTTACCGGGCGGAGACGGAGGAGGGACCGGACGTCCTCCGGTGGTTGGACAGACAGCTGATCAGACTGGTAGGGAGACGACTGAGGAGTAAACTAGACTCAGATGGTGGACGCGTTAAGGACCAGGTGTCTGTTGGTTTGTTTCAGTGTCAGAAGTTTGGAGATTACCACAAAGACGATCCGAACTCCTTCAGGTTCTCTGAGACCTTCTCCCTCTACCCTCAGGTGAGTCATCCTCCTCTCACACCTGCTGGGCCTCAGCTACCTGTCCGCTAAACGTTACCTGTGTGCTTTCAGTTCATGTTCCACCTGCGGCGCTCTCCCTTCCTACAAGTGTTCAACAACAGTCCAGACGAGAGTTCCTACTACAGACATCACTTCAACCGCCAGGACCTGACGCAGGCTCTCATCATGATCCAACCTGTGCTGTACGCGTACTCCTTCAACGGACCGCCAGAGGTATGGACACACCTGGACTCACACCTGGACTCACACCTGGACATATTATATTCACCTTAAATACACGCCTGTAAACACACAGCCCTCTGAAGCTTGACTATTGA